>NW_009260589.1:17905-23094 GCF_000687185.1 Egretta garzetta | reverse complement strand
ACAGCCCTGTTTTGGAAATATTTCCTTTTTGCTTTGCTTTTAAAATTTCCATGGGTCTGTGAATCTCCCCCCGGTACAAAACTCGGCCGCTCCTGCTTTAACACTGCTACATGAGGTGCCCATCTGCGCGGGATTGAATTACCTGGGGCTTACAAAGCCGTACGAATCCCCGCCGACCCCCCCAGCTCAATCCTCCCCCAGCAAATCCCCTGCCTGCACCAAGTCGAAGTGGTTTTTCACCCCAGCAGCCGGTTTGCATCACCAGCACCTTTTGGCAAAGTGATTTATTTTTTCCTCCCCCCCCAACCCGAGGTCCTGGAGCAGGGTCAGTGAGGGAGGAGCAGCCACCCCCCCCAACCCGGCCCTGCCTGCTGTTGTAGGGCTGGAGTAACCCCATCTTCAGGCATCTCTGCCCCTTGTTTTGGTTAAACTGGGGTTTAAGCAGCCCTGTGGGCTCTGAACCTCCCTCCTCATTATGCACTTATCAAAATAGTTGGAGATTTTTTTTTTTCCCTCCCAGGGCAGCCACCAGCTCGTGGATGCCAGACGGTTACTGCTCCTCCTCCGCGAGGCTGAGTCACCCCAGGGGGCTGGGGACACCCACGGCTGGTTTCTCTTTGGTTTTGGTTTTGGTTTTAATCATAGAATCATAGAATGTTTTGGGTGGGAAGGGACTTGGTTTACTTTTTTGTTTACCCAAAAGGGTCAACCACAGCCAGATTTCAGTGCATCAGCAGAATAAACCTCCCCATCTCCCTGGCAGCGCTGGTGTTGCGGCAACCGGGATGTGCGTTGCCTTGGCTTGCCAAGACCTTCCTCATCCTCCGTTGTTGGTTGTAATGCCCAAACACCCCTGAACCCACCCGGCCTCTGACACCCCTTCCCAGCACATCACTAGAAACCCTCTGCACCCACCAGGTCCTTGGTTTCCCTTTGGCTCAGCGTCTCCCCACCAGTGGTGTCTGATGACTCTGGGAGGAGCAGCAGAGCAAACGGCTATGATCCTCCTCATCCTCATGCTGGTTTGCTGTCCCTGGGGTGGGTCACCCGTCCCCTCCGCAGGGTCCCACTCTCACCGCGTCCCTCCTAAGCCATCTTCCAACGCGTCCGTCCTTGGTGTGCGGCAGTTCCTACCCGTGCTGACCAGCCCGGTGCTTGTGATTAGCTTTGTGCTCTATATTTTTCTGGTGTTTCTCCAGATTTTAGGTAAACCACAGATTTTTTTTTAATCCCCCCTGCCCCTTCCACTCCAACAGCTCATTTTCGTAGAATCATAGAATGTTTTGGGTGGGAAGGGACCCCTAGAGGTCACCCAGCCAACCCCCCTGCAGGAGCAGGGACACCTTGAACCACATCAGGTTGCTCACAGCCCCGGCCAACCTGGCCTGGAATGTTCCCAGGGATGGGGCCTCCACCACCTCTCTGGGCAACCCCTGCCAGGGTTTCACCACCCTCACTGTAAAGAATTTCTTCCTTAGATCCAGTCTAAACCTACCCTGCTTCAGTTTAAAGCCATCCCCCCTTGTCCTGTCCCAGCTGGCCCTACTAAAAAGCTTGTCCCCCCCTTTCCTCTGGGCCCCCTTGAAGCCCTGACCGGCCGCACTCAGCTCTGCCCGCAGCCTTCTCTTCTCCAGGCTGAACACCCCCAACTCTCCCAGCCTGGCCTCAGAGCAGAGGGGCTCCAGCCCTCGGAGCATTTTAGTAGCCCTCTCCTGGCCCCGCTCCAACAGGTCCATGTCCTCCTTGTGCTGAGGGCTCCAGAGCTGGATGCAGGGCTCCAGGTACTCAGTTGCATCTTTTCATCCAAGGAGAAAGGAACGACACTCTAGAAAACCTGGCAGCCTCCTCCAGACCACCTCAAAGCTCCCGTGACCCCCTCGCCACTTCCCGGCCTCCTGCAAGCACCCGCGCCGCTCCCCGCTTCCCACCCAGCTTCTCCCAGCTCCCATCTTCGGCGGGGGCCGTGCGGGGAAGGGCTGCGGTTGAAAGCAGCCTCTGCCTTCCCACGCCCCTTCCCCGACCTCCTCGCCTTTTCTGCTCGGCGTTCCCTGCCTTATCGCCTCCCCCAGCTGCAAAATCGGGCCCCTGCTTCAGCGCAGCAAGCAGAGCCCCGTGGAGGTGGTTGGGGATGGACAGGCAAGGAGGACAAATCTTCTCCCCCCACCTTTCCTCTCCACCTTACGCCTCCCCATCCCGCATAGCCTCAGGCTGTGAAATTGGAGGTAAATATTTTTCAGTGAGCCATCCCCGTCACACACCCAGCTTCGGGGCTATTCCCGGCCAGGCACGTTGCCAAACCCCGGGCGCCCCCTGCCAGGAGCGTGCACGCCGCTCCTCCGTTCGCGTGCCTCCCGGGACCGCCTGGGCTTGCCGGGCAGCCGGGAGGTGCCAGCACCCAAAAGAACAAGCCCGTGGGCGTGGGGCAGAGCTGGGAGCATCCCCGGCACGTCCTGGGCACACGGTCCTGGCTGCGGTCCCATTTGCAGTGCGACCAAGGAATGGGAGGAATCTCCCGGCAGCATCGGGCCCCCCCTTCCCCCTGCTTTTATGGGAGCAAGGATGCAACCTGTCCAAGAGCAGGTGGTGCAAAAAAATACGAGGCTCGCTGCAGAAACGCAAGCAGCGATGGGGAAATGCGGGGTTTCCTCCCAGCACCTGCCTGCGAGGGAGCACGTTTGGCTCATGCCCGGGGAAGATGCTGCAGGCGTTGCTGTTGCCTGCCCCAATCTGTCCCGTTCACGACCTGGAGGTGCAGGGGAGCAGCCATCCGCTGGCACCCCTTCCCCACCCCTCCTTGCCTCCCTCCGGCCCCGCTGCCGTGCCAGGATGGGATAACCTGAAGCTGGGCGCTGGAGCATCCCCAGCCAAGCAGCATCCCTGGCTCCTCTCTTGGGGTGTTTTTGGGTCCTGGTGCTCCCCCGGTGGGCAGCGGGATGGTGGTGCTGAGCGGGTGGGTGAATCCCTGGCAGTGTCCCTATTCCCAGGCAGCCGCAGCATCTCTGCCGCTTGCCGAGTCCCTGCTCCGTGGGCAGGGGGTCGAGGGGCCTCCCCGCAAAGAACCCAATTTCATTTCACTGCCGACTGACAGGCTGGAATACACCATCGTAAACCCAACTTGCACATGGATCGATTTTCCTGCTCACCACCCTGAGCCCGGTGTGCCGAGGCTGTTTTCCACCCCGGCGCTCCATCAGCACCCTTCAAATTAGGCGATGGCAGGGGGCTGCCCGCCTGCCTCCCCTCCCCGCACCCCCGGGGCTGCTTCCCCACTGCCTGCCTGGTCAGGATGGGGGCCAAGGCTGCCGCCTTAGACTCTCCTGCCCTCATCCTTGTATTTTTGCCGGGGGTTTTTTTTGGTGGGATTTTGTTTGGGCAAGCTCAGGCTAAGGCAGCGGGACGGAGCAGCGGGCTGGCGCGGCGGCAGGGGGGGGGGGCTGTATCATTGGGGAGCTACTTACGGCCCTGCCGCAGCAGAATCTGACCACAAAAACCAGGAGCGGCAGCTGAATATTAAATAAAAGATTTGACGTTTATTTAAAATAAAATGCATTTGTACATAGTCTTGAAACCACAGGCTACAGGCACGCAACGCTGGTTATTCCTCGGCATTAGGTGGGGCAGGAGATGGCTCCCCGTTAGCGTTAACGCTGCGCTGGCTTAACGAACGGGGAGGTCCTGGCCCCAGATATCGGTTATCGACGGGTGTTGTGGCGCAGCTCTGAAATCCTATTTAACTTAGATAAAAATTTACTGGACTGAAAATGTTTATTTTTTGGTTTTTTTTTTTTTGTTTGTTTGTTTGTTTTGTTTCTTGGTTACTCCCCTTCCTCTCCATACAAGCATACTATAGTTAATGCTGATGCACCAGATCTATGCAATATTCTAGCTGGCTTGTGAGACTAGTTAAAAAAAACTGTACAATCTTATAAAATTTGTGTTTTTTACATTAGTTACACAAAACCTATACTTCATAGACCTTTACTTCATATGGTAATGAAAAAGTTTGCATATCATAGGCAGAACAGTGACTATGCTGGTGAATACTAAAAAGTGTCATAATACAATATGGTGTAAAAATAAAATAAAATTAAAAAAAAAAAAAAAAGACAATATAAATGATTATCAAAAAGGCAAGTTAACAAATAAACCCAAGCTATAACAGACTAACACAAGGTCATCTTTGAGGCCACACGCAGCCATCTGCAAAGTCATGTCAGGCACCTGTAGCAGTCCCGGTGCGTGTAGTGTGAAAGGAGAGATGGCAATTCTGCTCACGGGTAGGACGACTTCAGAACAGGTCAAATGTACAGGATAAAAAAAAAAAAAACAAAACACACACAAAAAAAAAGAAAGAAAACACTCATGCATTAAACATGATAAATAGACTTCATATAGGTTAAGCCCTGGATGGCTTTACAAGAAGATGGCTTAGAGTTCTCTTAGAAAAATTGGCTATTTTTACGTCAGTCAAATGTTATCCTGATCTGCCCGTCAGATTCTGCATCTAAAGGCCAGCGGCACGATCCCCTGGCCCAGACACGGTCTTGTTATAGCAAATTAACAGAAGTGCTCATTAGTGCACACAGATTAACTGGTCTGGTAATGCAAAAATTTTCATGATAAAAAAAAAAAAAAAAAAAAAAGATACATTTCAAGCTTACTTTATTAAGCAGCATATTCCAAACAGCTTTTTAAAGTTAAATATTAATATGGCCATGGGGTTTCCTCGCGGGGCACAGTACGTGGGACTCACACCCAACCACTGGTCAGTTTGTAGAACATCTCTTCGTCTAAGCTCTCATTCTGATCTTTCGCTCGTGTCGACAAGAAGATGTAGCCGCCGATGAACTCGTGAACCACTTTGCAATCCACCTCCGTGCAAATGAAGGACACCCGGACGTCATCTGCAAACTCCACCGTCACCTAGAGGGCAAACCCACAGGCGTTAGCCCCCCCCCGGCGCCTCCCCGCAGGAGTCACGCTGACGCGCGCTCTCCCTTTCCGCCTTATTTTCCTTTCTTGATAAACCAGGCGCCTTTTCCGCTGCCCAAGCGAAAAAACAGCGACGTAAATGATGATTTGGACTCGATGGTGTATTGGGTTTGTGTGGCAAGGTCTTGGTAGCAGGGGGGGGCTACAGGGGTGGCTTCTGTGAGAAGCTGCTAGAAGTTTTCCCTGTGTCCGCCGCT
>NW_009260589.1:15675-17249 GCF_000687185.1 Egretta garzetta | reverse complement strand
GGCAGAGACAACGTGTGATGAACTGACCCCAACCCCCATTCCCACCCCCCTGTGCCGCTGGGGGGGAGTAGGTAGAGAAACTGGGAGTGAAGTTGAGCCCAGAAAGAAGGGAGGGGTGGGGGGAAAGTGTTTTAAGATTCAGCAGTTTTTCTCCTCTCCTTCTCTGATTTTGATTGGTAATAAATTAAATTGGTTTCATCAAGTTGAGTCTGTTTTGCCCACGATGGTAACTGACAAATGATCTCTCCCTCTCCTTATCTCAACCCACGAGCCCTTTGATTTACTTTTCTCTCCCCTGTCCGGTTAAAGAGGGGAGTGATGGAATGGCTTTGGTGGGCCCCTGGTGTCCAGCCAGGGTCAAACCACCACAGAAGGTCCTCATGGGTCCCCTCCAACTCGAGATATTCTACGATGCAATGATTATTGTTCAAAATTTTAGCTACAGAAACACCATTTATTGCTTTTAAAAATTATTTTGTGGCTCAGAGGTAATGTTGCACCTCCCGGCGGTGAGCACGTGGCGACACCCTCTTTGCTTCACGTGAAACGGAGACCGGGCACAGACTTGCCAAGGGCTGGAATTTCTTTCCAGTTTTCCCCACGAGTGTATTCTGGTTTTGTAAGTTGAAGTTTTGCTGTAGAAATGCGTTACGGGGGCTGGGGGAGCTCGTTTTGGAGTGACTGAATAGACTCTCCATACATTGATGCCTGTTATTTTTTTTTTTTTTGTTCCCCCATCACTGACAGCTCTGCGGGAGGGAGGGGGATTCCCAGCAGAATATGCGAGCCGAATAATTGGGATATCAGGGCTTGCAACTGGGTCAAAACAAAGACCCTGAGGCAGAGGGGAAGCTGAATAATTTCTCCAGCAACTCTTAACGAGCCGCACACCGCAGGGGAACAGCCCTCACGGATCCCTGGCGATTCCCATCGGGTGTCGCGCTGAAAAGGCCCACAAAAAGTTTGTGCGGCCAAACGTAACGGTTGGGCAAAGGCCCATCTCGGAGCCTAACGAAGGCTCTGCTGTTGCTTTTGTTCCGTGTGTGAAAGCCTGAGCTGTACTGCAAATAAAATGAATTTTAGTACGGGTAAGGCCCATTGCATTGATGTTACTGGTTAGGATCACGCCCGGGCACCAGTTCTGGCGGCTGATTTCATTTAGCTGCCTTTGCGTGGGTGTTCAGAGACCGGAGAAAATTGTTATGCATTAAGCGTGGAACTGCCTGCGCTAGAGAAAGATTCTTTTTTCGTTTTTTTTTTTTTTTTTTTCTTCTTCTTAAGGGTCATGCTCAACTCTACCAGCAGTTAGGACAAGCTCTGCTAGATCTGCCAGGAGGGTGGGAGGAGGAGAAACCGTATTACATTAACCCAGCCGGATGGGACACGCTATAGAAAACAGTGATGTGAAAACCCGACTTTTTAAAAGCCGACTTACAAAGTCAACTTAAAGGCTTGTTCAGCCTGGAGAAGAGAAGGCTGCGGGCAGAGCTGAGTGCGGCCGGTCAGGGCTTCAAGGGGGCCCAGAGGAAAGGGGGGGACAAGCTTTTTAGTAGGGCCAGCTGGGACAGGACAAG
>NW_009260589.1:0-15590 GCF_000687185.1 Egretta garzetta | reverse complement strand
TGCTCCTGCAGGGGGGTTGGGCTGGGTGACCTCTAGGGGTCCCTTCCCACCCAAACCATTCTATGATTCTATAGGAAAAAAAAAAAAGCCCCGAGAGCAGCGTCCGTCTCACATTAACAGGAGCGGGGGAAAGCGGCTGTGGGGTACAACGCCAGCTCACCATTTTTATCTCCCAGTTCACGTTCCACTGCTTCAAACCGCCAGGTTTTGACGGCGTCGCCCGTGCTGGCGTCCATCCGTATCAGCCGGTTGTAGGCGATACCGATCAGCTCCTCCTTCTTGCCCCCCTGGAACCTGCGACAGGGCGAGGGATTAAAAACCGCCCGCCCGCGACTCACGGCTACGCCTGTTAAATTCAGCAGCTGAGCTAACTTATAAAATCGCTTCTATAAGCTGACGCAATTAATGCTTTTAATTGCAGCTCTGGTGCAACTTCCACAGCGAACGATGTGCTGCGTATTTAACGTACTCCACATTAATTCATGGAATTCCTCCCGTTCTGCCCAGCGGACCCAACCGACCTTGCAATGAAATGCGTGATGCCGAACTCGGGCAGCGACTGCCAGGCTTGAATAAATCGCATCTTCGCCTCGATGAGACTCATCTGAGCAACGTTCTGGTGGGCTTCCAGGATGCGTGCCGTGATCTGTGGGCGGCGAGACACACTGGCTTTAGCGGGGGGGGGACAACAACGACTCGTTAGCGGCATCACCGCTGCCACGCGAAGGGGTAACCGCTCGGGAGGCGCTTGGGAGCCAGCGCGGTTACGGACAACGCGGATAATCGATGATTTCTACCCCGAGGCCTTATTTCAGCTACGACGGCTCAAAGCCCGCGGCCGTGGCTGATAAAGGTGGAGCTGCCTTTGCTTCGCATCTCCAGACGTATCAAAGCAAATGTAGACCTGAGCTGTCTGGAGGCGAAGAGCCGCACGGGCTCGTTTAGTTTAAGATGCAGGATGTGAGCAAACGGCGGGGCAAATTTCTGGTGTAGGGTTTCTACTTTTGCAGCATAAATCACTGGGGACCATTATAAAAACCAAACAGGGTCCAAGTTTTTTCCGGGGAGGGGTGTGGGTGGTGTTAGTTTTTTCATTACTGTTCTCCAAACCGAAGGGGTTCTAGACTATTTTAAGTTTTATCTTAAATTTCTTAATTTTGTTGTTGCTGTCACTTACCAAGTCTCTTACATAGCCTGGCTGTAGATGGCAAGGCGAAAAAAAAAAAAAAAAAAAAAAGAAAAGGAGGCAGAAAGAAAAAAAAGCAATCAGAAATATGGCAACAAAGCAAAGAAAAAGTGTAAATTAAACTGCAAACCAAAGTTCAAGCAAAAAAAAAAAAAACACATGCACAATTTCTTAGGGAGAAAAGCAGCCAAAGGGAACGTGAGGACGGAGAGGGGACAAGCCAGCAGAGATTCGCCCCCCATGCCGGCCCTGCCTGAGCACCGGTGCGGTCCCAGCTGGCTGGCATCATGTAGAGATGGCTTTGGTCCTGCTGGTGGATGAAAGGGAGGGTGAAGCTGCTGGCTCAGAGGAGAATTCATGTCCTCACGCTTCTCTCCATGCCTCTGCACAAACTGAAACCCACTTGCTCGCAGAGGACGCTCGATGGGAAGCTCAAGAGCTCGCCGTAGCTCGATACAAGTATTTGAGATGTGCAGAGAAACGCCAGGGATGCTGCTCGGGGTACCAAGCGGCTGGAGGAAAACAACAGCCGGAGCGTGCGGAGGGAGGTGGCCTTGCCCCGGGGGCTTTCTGGGGACACATCTGCCCTCGCAAGCCGGCTGAACACCGCTCCGACACCGAACCCCAGCAAGGTACCTGAGAGCCGTAAGTACGTTTATTTTGGGGGGGTTTTTTTGGTTGGTTTTTTTTTTTTTGCATTTAGGATTTGGCGCTCCCCAAGCCCAATGTGCCAACCATAGGCTGCCGCAAGGGCACATGGTGACACACGCCACCCGCGCGGGGCTGGGGCTGGTGTGGGACCAAGCGCCTCTATAAATCCCCCTTACAGCAAGGCCCGCTGCCAGTCCCATTTCGGCACGGGCTGCGCGACCTCCTCCCCCTCCTTACCCTGTGCCACGGCACGGAGGGACCCTTGCGGTCGAATTCCTTGCATTCCCGCAGCCTCCATCCCTCCATCCCTCCCAGCCCATGCCGGCACGTGTGCCGCTGGCAAACGTCCTCCGCTGCTGCAAGCTCTGCCTCCGGCCGTAAAGGAAAAGCCTAAATCTGGTGTTCAGCTGATGTCTGTAGGGGACCGGGCATCTGCAACGTGGCCGCTGGCCCAGCCTGCAGCAGGGCGAGGGCTCGTGCCCATCCCCATGGCTCGATGGATGTTATTTTTATAACAAGGATACCTGCACGGTAAGCAAGTTCTGCAAGCTAATATTTTTCCAGGTGCCTCCATTTTACTGAGTTCAAGCCTAGAAGGTATTATATATGTTAAAATGGTATATTTATGCAGCCTCTCCTCCATCCAAGTGGATATAAAGGCTTATTCAGAAGAATAATAAGGGCTATATAAAATGTAACTCCACTGCCAGGAAATCATCATGCTGTGCCAATAAAAAGTTATATTTTTCCTGCTTCTCTGACTTGCAGCCTTCTTCTGGGTTTGGAGAAATTGTATCTAGCCACAGCCAGCCCGAAGCACGCAGGCTGCGAAGCTGCAGCTGAACGATTAAGTCACCGAAAGGCCACGGAGCAATGCCTTACTTATTTCTGCTGCTGTCCTGACATATAATGTCTTTCAGAAAGCCATGCATTTATTTCCAGTGCAGAACAGTTCAGCCCTGTTCATGCACGGGCCGAAGGCAGCGTGGAGTTCAAGCGCAAGTCACAGCAACTCAAAATGGAGCAATGGTTCAAGGACTGGCATTTGGAAGTAGTGGAAAAGCAAAGAGAGAAATATGCAAACCGCAGTAGAGCCAAGTCTGGATAAAGCACTGCAAGCAACTCTAACTCCACTGATCCTGAGGATTTCTGCACGGGCTCTGTGCAAGGGAAGGGGTTTTAATCCCAGCACCAGGGACTGATTTCGTCTCGTCGCTGCTACGTCTGCACGGGGAGAGACGGGGGCGGCTGACCCATGCTTTGCTGCACCGTCGCTCGGTATCAGCAGGGGCGAACACCATTCCCCAAAAGTACTTAAAATAAATGTAAATGAATTTTAAATGTATTTAAAATAAATGGTTCCCCGCTGCCAAGGCTGTGTACGTGCTCCGTCACATAACGTGCGGCATAATTGAGGTCGTGGGTGCCATCCCCAGGTGCTGGATCGAAACCACACACTTCAGCTGGCGTTTCATTTTAGTAACCGTGTGCATGTGATTAAGTGACAGCATCCAAAACACGCAGTGTTAAACACCAGCTACCGCCGAAAATGGGTGCACAGTCAGGCCGGTCCACACCAACACCAACACCGCGCGGGGAGAGCGGACGAGCACCTACCTGCTTGTTCTTGTATTTTTTCAGGTAGCGAGGAGAAACCAGGCACTCGGGGTTAATGTCGGTATTGATTTGCTCTGGGATCAGCTGCGGGTCTGGGTTCAAATGCTGCATTTTCAGGAAGGAGAGGATGTTCTGTACTTCCATGCCGTAGGAGCTGTCGGCCATCGTCTTGCCCTTGGAGGCCAGGCGGCAGGCGGCCATCCAGCTGGCGTACTGCGTCTCCTGATCTCTGGGGAGCCTTTGTTTTCCTTCCAGCCCCAGGAGACACACGGAGAAGGGCAGAAACCCAACCAACGCGTAGACTGCGACCATGGGACAAAGCCAAGGAAGAGCAGGGGTGGATTTTCTACTCCAAATACATGAGCGTGCTCACATGCAACGCTGAACGTTGAAATCAGACATGTGTGGGTGCATTTTGGTTTTTTTTTTTAATTAACACCAGCTACATGGCACATCCGAGCGTGAGCTGGTGGTGGGCAAAGGGCAAAGGGAAGGCTGGTCCAAGCCATAAACTTACGTTATCGCAGCGAAGCCAGATTTCGTTCATTCCCTCCGCCACCGGAATCAGAAGTTTGATGTTAAACTTTTGACCAGAGATGTTCACGTCAGGGGTAACTTCACATCCTGCAATGAGGGAACCACTGTTTAACAGGGGTGTGAAGAACTGGGCTTTAAAAAGGGGGAAAAAAAACCCCAAACCCAAAATAAAAGGAAAAGAAAAAGCAAAGCACTCTAACTAAAGGGTGTCCAACAGCACCTCAGTGCTGCAAAGGTCTTACACCACACCTCCAATGGGATAAACACTCTACGCAGCAGGGACAAAAACCGTGTCAGATGTCTCTTTTTTCCAAGCAACAGGAAAAAAGGGGGAAAACACCAAGACCTGATCTGAAAGCAATGCAGCCACAGCTAACGCATGCCCACGGGGTTCATCTCATAGGTCCTGCTCGGCCTGGTGAATGGACCTGATGGCTGGCAAATACTCCACGACCCTGAAATTTTCATGAAAGGGTAGGAAAAAGTGGCTGGATGGGTGCTGACTCTCACCCTGAAAGCCCTACATGTTATTTCGGCCAGGCACATTGCTGCTATAGTCAGAGGCGAGGCGTGAGCATCCCGCTTTTGGTGTCTGGAGAGGAACTGCAAGCGGTTGTATAAACACCGGGCGGTGGGGGGGGATGAACCCAACGAGTCCAGTTAGCCTGGGCACCGCTTCAACGCCGCCTCCGAGATTTTTTAAAAGTGCCATCACAGCAGATATGTTCAAAGCTCCCAAAAAGGTCCTGCGGGCCGGGCTTTGCTCTGACTGCAGCCTGAGGTCACTTGGCATCACATCTGCCTCCGGCCTCCATGGGGGGAAAAAAAGAAAAAGGGCTTTCTGCTTTTTGGTGGCTGCCAGAGCAAGAATGTTTTAACTTGACATAAGAAACGCCAGCAGCCGAAGGAATTTAAAAACTCATGAGCAAGGCTCACAGGGAGCGCTCGAGCGAGGCTGCTCGCAACCAGCAGCAGGGAGAGGAGGAAAAAAAACTTTAAAGGCAGTGGAGGAAGAGAACGGGCTGTTCTCTTCAGCGCAGCGTGTTCTCAAACTTATTCTCCACCGTGGGAATTAGTGCAATCCTTTTGGATAGCCACGGCAAAAAGGAGAAGGGCAAGTTGTCTCCCCACGGTATTGGGGAGCTGGCAGCACTTTCCCTTGGGGCCACACGCAATCACTTTCTAGGAGTTTAAGTATACACCATGCTGCCAAACCCAGTCACCCTCAGTCCTTTAAACGTATTTACCCAACCCTAGGATAGCATGCCAAGAAGATTAATCACTGGGAAAACAAGATGCAAGAGGAGCAGCCTTTTACTGGGATAAAATGCAGCGGCGCCGCTTACTATTCTCTTACCTCTCAGGTTCATCTGGTGTGCAGGAGTCCCGTTGGATTCCTCTTTGCTTTTATAGCAGGAGATAGAGGTATCTTTGAAGGTGCACCAGTATGGCTTGTAGCCTTTCAACGTCAGCTTCTTGGGCCTGCCAGACAGGTTGAGGGACATTACATTTGGTTTAAGCTCCTAAACAAAGCTGCTGCACTGGGAAACTCATTTTATCCTTGAAAACCTGGTGTCGGCAGCCTGGGGTATGCCCACCCCTGGGACAGAACCATAGAACCAGGGATGGGGACTCAACCCCTTCCCTGGGCAGCCCCTTCCAGTGCTTGACAGCCCTTTTGGGGAAGAAATTTTTCCTATTGTCCAGCCTAACCCTGCCCTGGCACAACTTCAGACCATTTCCCCTTGCCCTATCACCCGTTACCAGGAAGAAGAGGCTGACCCCTGCCTGGGAGCTCAGCCACCACTCGCCATCCCTTCACTACAATGTGTTGGGTCAAGAAATTGAGCTGCAATTGCAAATTTGGACTCTTCGATCCCATGGAAGCCCCACTGATTTGGGCCAAGGTGGGGGGAGCTGGAGACCTGTATTACAAAAATTGACGTGTCCATGAACTGCTGCAAAATATTCCTCTTCACCTGCCACACTGAACTGGAACCCCTTTGCTTGAGCTCTGAAGGGAAGCGGCACTTACAAAAGACTTGTCAGACAGGCACACGCATGAGGACGCATGTTGTTTTCTTTTTAAATACTCCGCATCAGAAATGGTTCAGTCCCTTCCTATGGAAAACACGGATTTTGCCCGACTCTGCAGAAGCCGCGACAACCCTGCAAGCCCCACCCAGCACGGTGGTACCCTGAGCCTGCTCATCCCACCACGAACCCAGGACCTTCGCTGAGCTGCAAGTTCCTAATTTTTCTTAAATCCCCTTAATTTCTAAACCTTATTCAAAGGCTGTATCTGCAGTTTCTCACTGCAATGCATTTCTCACTTCTCCATCCCAGAAACAGCTCCTCAACCCTCGTCTGTAAGGATCAAGTATGCAATGGCCCCAGTTGCTTGTCCTCGGGGCTCTGCACTTTCATTTCCAAGCAAGAGCTTGGGGAAATAAGGGAGGTGGGGGAGAAACACGGCGTCTGCCTGAACTCCGCTGCTCCCACACCCGTGATGGACGTCTGAGCTCGGGGCATCCGCTGCCTCCTCCTGCCTTTGCTGGTTTTCCTCCTCCTAAAGACCTGGCACACACAGCCCTGCCCCGTGCAAACTTTACAACCGCAATTTCCTTTGCCTCCCACTACAGAAGAAGTCACCAACCCCCAGCCAAGCCACCCTACGTGTGCAGTTTTTCCCATCCTTTGCAAAGGATGCAAAATCCTTCGCTAACGATGCTTTAAGACGTCTTTACCACATTGAGCTCTTTTGGGGGCTCCTTTAAAGTGCAGGCAGGGCATTTTGGCTGGCATGGGCAGTAAACTGGCTGGCAGGGGGGGAGAGAAACATCCTGAGTCTCTGTGGCAACCCCAGGCATAGGGACATATATATAGGGCTTATATATAAGGCATATTAGGGACATATATTGCAGCTCCTTCCCAATGAAGCGTGACAAGAGGCAGATCCAAAGCTGGGCCAGCTCCTAACATCGCGTCATTTATGTTGGGTTTCTGGCAGTAAAATACCACCTGGCCCTCATTTTTAGGAGCAAATGGCAATTCTGTGCTTCCCCGTCGTGGCAGGACAGCCTCAAATCCCAACCTCAGGGGTTTGGGCTTGCACCGCGCGACGAACCGGCAGCTTCTTGCTGCTCCATCTCTCCTGCCCCACCAACTGGCACTCCGACTTGCAAGCAATTAGCTCCCTGAGTTGTGCCTAACTTTAGTGGCAAACAAGCACATCAAAGGCAAGAGCAAGTTCTTTGTTTGTTTTTTTGTTTAAGGATGGGAAAAAGCACCCACTCAGGTGCAGGGCACAGGCTGCAGCCCTGAAACTGTGCCCCAGTTAAGACAGACCGCAAGCCCAGACGGACGTGGAGACCTTATTAATTTGCCTTCGGAGAGGGAGAAAGCATTTTTCAGAACAGAAGTGGTAGGTTCTGGCTCCAGAACCAAGCGACTAATAAAATAAAGGCTTGCTCCAGAGCTATGTCGCTGCCTACTGCTTTTCTTCTCTATGCTGTGAAATCTCATCATTATTTCCAGTTTCCAGAACTTTCACCATAACCCTCACTGCAGCAGGCAGTAAATTGCAAAAAGATGGTCGCGACTGCCAAAATGTTACTCAAAGTCCAGACGCTGCCGTTCTCGGTTTCCATCTACAACCATCCAAGTCAAAACAAAATAAATAAAAAAAGATCCTAAATCCTCAGCGAGCTGGAAGAGGAGCACAGTCGGCTTAACCTGCTGCTTTTGGCAAGCAGAGGGCAGACAGACCGGGATCACGGCTGTTTAGAATTTATCCAGCCTCTTGCAAACCAGGCAAAGTATCTGAGCCAGTTTTCTAGGTTTCAATCCTAATTTTAGGATGACTTGATTACTTCACGGGCATTAATTGCGTTACAGAAATATCCCGGCATGTGCTGCTGGCTACGGGATGCAGCAGGCTCTCCTGGAGGGATCCGTACCCACCGGGGCGGTGATAGTGGGAAAACACCCGGGGTTTTATATTTAACAACCGATCAACTTCAGCATCGGATATTTCAAATGGCGTGAAATACTTAGCGACTGCTACGGGATAAGGAAGTAAAGTGTTTTAATAGTAAGAGAGCACAGATGCTGAGCTGTGGATTGCTGGGTGGCTTTTCACATGAGATAACACAGCAGCGTGCAGCAAGATCTTAAGGCCAGGAGATAAAAAAAAAAAGAAGAGGATATTAGGCGGTAGGACCGTTAATTATTCATAGACTTTACCAGTTTCGCAAGCACCTCTTCCCATCAGCACTTACTTGAAGACTTTAATGTAGTCGGCGAGCTCCGGGATGGAAGTGATGTCACCCTGAAAATAGAAATTATCCCATTCAGCCGCCTGCCCGAGCGGAGCTGGGGTGGTGGCTCCGGGAGGGAAGAGATGCAGCGCAGGGGAGGAAGCCCGTGGCAGCTTCACCTGCCAGCACTGGGGCTCGGGGGTCATGACAGTGCTCCTGAGAAAGCCCCATCCACTCCACGGGAGAAGCAAGCAGAGAAAAATCTATCACACAGAAGTGCTGCTTGGAAACCAGAGGACAAGGTTTTAGTCACACCGGCTCGTGTTCGCACAGGGATTTTTCTCCTCCCTTAGTTATTTCCTTATGCGCCAAACAAAAGGAGAAGATGCTGCTCTGCACCTCCACGGAGGACTGGGGAAGGGCTTGCTGACAGTCTAGGAAGGTTTTTTCCCCCCGGCTTTTTTAATATTGAGTTTATTTCTACATTGTGCGCAAGCAAAATACACAGCGTGGCACTTGCAATCCCCACGAGCTTAAGCTAAAGGGTTTTCAAAGGACAGGAAAAGCAAAGACTGCTCCGAGACAGCTTCCAGTAGCAAGACAGTTTACTTTCCGCCTGCATTGAGCAATGCTGTTTATAGATACCAGGGGAAAAAAATGCAGAATCTAAGCAAACAATCCAGTAATTGCCCATTATCTGTATTCAATTACTCGAATGCATCTGGAAATGGCTACTGCTAGCAACCCCTACGGAAAGGGATGGAGGTTTTCTGATGAATCATCGTCGTCTTTGCTCCTGTCTGACAGGGACTGACTCCTTAGTACTGTGCTTTAAGCCTGGTTTTGAAAAGAAATTGTAAAAGATCTCTTGGCGATAAAAACTTGTCACTACTTCTGTTGCACCGAAGCAATGCTGCTCTCCCTGCGGCGACTGGTTCATATTGTAAACCTCTGCTGTTATTAATGCTAGTAAAGCAGGCTAAGTATGGATGTTAACTTCAAAAAGACCCTTCGTAAACCCTTAAAAAAAATTATATGAAGTCTAAGACTGGAAAAATTCAGGGGTTTTAGGGTTTGAAAGAACTTAAAATGAAACTCAGAGATGGTATAAATGTGCAAAGTGCCTGGAAAAGCTGTGCTGCGCCAAGCCTGACCAGACCTACTCCTTCTTTTGGGCTTTACATTTTTAAAGGTGGAAAACCGGTGTTAAAAGAGCATATCAGAAAAAAAAAAATAATGAAATCCTCTGAAATAGAGTCATAGCACACTCCAGGCTAAAATCCAGTCTAATAAAAACCGGGTTTCATAAGTGTAATTTATTTCTGAAAATCATGGCAGCTGTTTTAGGTGCTGTAAAACTTTGCCATGAATTAGAAACGGTGGAAGAGAAACCTCAGCGTGAAGAATTCAGTATTCTGGAAAGCCGGTAGCGGGAACAGAAACCAAATGAATTTTAATTTAGTTTTCCATTATTTCACCAGGAGGCAGCTTGGTGCAGGAGGGGCGGTGCAGTTAAGATCCTGGCTCCTCCAGGACTTTGCCAACACCATTTTGGTTTTATGGTCCCAGGAGGAAAAATGTGATATTGCACTTGACTTCTGCAGCAATGCAGAGCTGGGCACGAGGGATGGGCTGAGCTCTCCCTGCTAAATTAACTGTAAACACCCAAAAAATAGCAGGTGAAACACCCAAAAAATAGCAGGCGGTCTTAAAGCTTAAATGAAGCCTTTGGTTCAATACGTGCATGTGCTCCAAGAGGTTTTTATGCCACGTTAGGGCTCAGAGCAGAGCTTGGCGCTGGCCCCATGCCGGACAATTCCTGGGGTCCCCTCCCATCAGAACTACCCCTTGGTATTTTAAAAAATATTATCTTAAAGAAAATATTATCGGGGTCTGTGTTCTGCATTGCTCCACTGGGCTGTGGGCAACCTTCTCATGCTGTAAGAACAGGAATAGAAAAAAAGGGAGAGGAAGGAAATAAAAAAGGTTGGGTGCCTGGAAAAATTCCCAGCTTGGGGTGATTATTCCTGTCTCGTGCAAGGTGAGGAGAGGACACGCAAGCCACCCTGCCACCGCGTGCCTGCAACCCTTACCAGGATCGTCGACGTTTTGCCACCTTCCAAAGTAATTTCCAGATCCGACAGCGCAGCATCCACCTCATCCACCTCCTTGTCGCTGTTGTTCAGGTGGTTTTCTGAGGACATGATGGACAGCTTGTTGATGTGGTACTGAAAGGCAAGGCACAGCATTTCACCAGGATGCTCCTGCGATCTGCCGGATGCCGCGGGCTCGTCACGACACAGCTGCTGCGCTTGAGAAGCAGAGTGGAAAACGGGACCCGTACCCTCTGTGGGAGCAGAGCCCGGCGAGCGCCGAGACCTGAGTGCAGTCGAGTCAGGAATGACCAATTTGGCTGTTTTCAGTCCGAAGAGTCGCTGGTACAAACCCCAAGGGACCGCTCCGGACCCCGCAGGGCAGAGCTACTCTTTGCACAGCATCACAGACTGGTTGAGGTCGGAGGGGACCTCTGAAGGTCACCTGGTCCTACCCCCAGCTCAAGCAGGGCCACCTACAGCCATTGCCCAGGACCACGTCTAGGAGGCTTTTGAGTATCTCCAAGGACTGAGAATCCACGGCCTCCCTGGGCAACCCGTGCCAGTGGTTGGTCACCCTCACAGTAAAAAAGTGTTTCCTGATGTTCAGAGGGACCCTCCTGCGCTTCTGTCTGTGCCCATGGCTGCTGGTTCTGTCACTGGGCACCACTGAGAAGAGCTGGGCTCCATCTCCTTTACAGCCTGCCATTGGGTATTTATATACATTGATAAGATCCCCTGAGCCTTCTCTTCTCCAGGCTGAGGTCCCAGCTCCCTCAGCCTTTCCTCAAAGGAGAGATGCTCCAGGACCTTCATCATCCTCATGGCCCTTCATTGGACCCTCTCCACTATGTCCATGTCTCTCTTGCACCGAGAAGCCCAGAACTGGACCCAGTACTCCAGGCGTGGCCTCACCAGCACTGAGCGGAGGGGAAGGATCCCCTCCCTTGACCACCTGGCAATGCTTTCCCCAGTGCAGCCCAGGACACCATTCACCTTCTTTGGCCCAAGGGCAGAATGCTGATGCATGGTCAACCTGGTGTCCACCAGCACCCCCAGGTCCTTTTCCACCAAGCTGCTTCCCAGCTGGGTGGCCCCCAGTACACACTGGTGCCTGGCGTTGTTCCTCCCCAGGGGCAGGACTTTGCACTTCCCCTTGTTGAACTTCATGAGGTTCGTGTTGGCCCGTTTCTCCAGCCTGCCGAGGTCCCTCTGGATGGCAGCAAGACTCTCCGGCGCATCAGCCACTCCTTCCAGTCTGAGAGGATGCATTGCATCTGGTTTTACCCCAGAAACCCAAAACACCCATAAAATCTTTCACGAAGGACCATGCCCAACCCACTCTGGACTGCTCGAAGAGGTAAACGGAGTCTTTTTATTGCTCTTTTCACTCTTTTTTCCCTAGGAGGGGCCCTAGGAGCAGACAGCCCTGCTCTTGCTGGGGCTGCTCTTTCTGCATCCTACAGCGACGAGGCGCGCCAGACCACACGTAGTAAATGGCCTGCCATCCGTCTTACAGAAGTCAATAGCAGGTGTAGTATTTATGCCAAATCACGCCAAGTATTTCATAAAACAGATAAATAAATAGTTCTGGGAAACCCACAGATTATCACCAGCTGTTTGGGGGGCAGCGTGCCAGAAACACACAGTTCAGTAACCTAGCGTACTTACTGGGGATTTTTCAAAAGGGCAAAACTAAAAGTTAAGATAGACATAAACATGTTTGGTAAAAGAAGGCCAAGTTCCTTTTCATGAGAAGTAACCAGCAGCAAATATTTAAATTACCTAATAAGCTCAAGTGAGGATTAGGAGACGGGAAACGAGCTGACTTCTACCAGCACGAGAAGTCCCAGCTCCCACCGAAGACCAGGTGGGGCTTAAAACACCAGTTACAGCAGGCTTCACTGCTTGTGTTAATCCATAGTCGTCAACAGAGAAGTCTGCAAAGCTACAGGCGCAAGTTTTAAGGACAAACGTAAGCGTGTCGGGCTGTCTCCTACCTGCAGTGCCGCAAACATCATCATTTCTTCCTCCGTGCACTCGATCTCCTCCAGCAGGATAGCCCACTTGGACTGCTCGTACAGCTGGTTGATCCTGATCGCGTCGTACTACGGCACAGCGCAAAAACACGGACCGGTTGTAAAAGGTACCAGCACAGTTCAAGACAAACCACTTCACCTTTCGTTTCAACGTAACACTTCAATCCGAGACTGAAAAGCCTCTGCCACCGAAGCAGAGTGGCTCTAAGCAGCCCTTAAAGCATCTCTAGCAATACCTAAGCGTTAGCAAACCGGTACGTGGGAGCACGCAGAGCCAGGTTTGATGCCTGCAAGACCAATTTCCAAAGCTGTGGAGGATTTACCAACACACAAGCACATTAGAGACAGAGGCATCCTTTGCTCGAAGCCTTTGCCTGCAAGATGTAAGTAAAATAGTTTTGTACCTTTGGATTCAGGTCAAAAAAGCTGTAGTACTTGAACCGGAGCAGCAAAGCTTCATTTTCTTTCACCTCCTGCTCCATAAGAGATCGGGACGAATCTAGCCATCTGTAAATCGTCAACAGGGGATAACACACACAAAAAGCTCCGGTGATGTCGTGATGATGCTTTCAAGAATGCAATTTAAAACCGCATATTGAAAAAAAAAAAAAAAGAAGAGAGAAGAGCAGAAAAACAAATCCTTAACTCACCCTTGGTTGATTTTGGCTTTATCAAGCAGCGCCTGTGGCTTGTACATTTTTGCTAAGGACTCTGGGGAGGTGACGGGCTGGCTCACGGCCAGGATGCCCGGGTTCCCCTCCGACAAGGCACTGTCACCAAACCAGGCTGAAGTGGGTGACAGGGGACTGCCGTCGTGAGCGTCGTAGGTCGGTGTCATCGTTTTGCTATACAGTCCTGGGCTCGAATATATGTTTCCTACCGGTAAGAGGAATAAAAGCTGGGAGTTAGCTGACAGCCAAGCCCTGCCTGCTCCCAACCAAGCCAACTCAGACACAAACCCAAAGCCAGCGGATGAAAAACCTTCCCTTTTTTTTTTCCCACAATGGGAAAACACTGCCCTGCTTGTTTTCCCATGAAAAGCTGCCCCTCTCTCTCAGCTCTTCTCCTGGAGCAAAACTGATGGAAAACTCATTCTAGCCCCAATCCATGGGAAAAGGCGCAGTTCTCCCACACCGGGAAACTCCTGCCCCCTGTGTTTCTGCAGGACCTGGGACACGAACGGCCCCCGACTTACCGGTATTACCTGTTGCTTAAAGATTTTGGAAGTCAAAAGTTTTAGAGGAGCAGGAAAATAAACTAAGGGCGCGGCCAAAGAGACCAGAGGCAGAGCACAAAAGTCCTACTGAGGTAGAGCTCACCTTTGACGGGGCCGATGTAAAGAATATCGGTGCCTATAGAGAGGGAAAGAAAGGAGGGAAGTGAGAAGGCGAGAGAAAGTCACCGGGAGAGTAGGAAAGGACAGAAGCCAAAAATCGGCATTTTTGGAAGAGGGTGAAATAGCACAGGTGAGGTTTAATCACCCAAACATAGTGTTTGCAGCAGTGCCGGTGGACTCGGCAGGCAAAGCAACCAACGTGACTCCACAGTTATTTTATTCGTGTTACAAGAAACAGCCGGGCACGGAAACGCGGCATTTCACGGACGGAAAAGCTTGCTGAGATGGCCAAACAAATTCGGTATTAATATGCTGAGCAAGTGGTGCGATGTGGTGCGAAACTGATCCCGAAGCACACATTGCTCCCAAGCCTTTTAAAGCTTTACAGCTTGTACAGGCTCAAAGCAGACCCAAAAAAACCCCATTTTAAAATTACAAATTTGAAGAGAAGAAAGTGGACCCGGCTTGGTATCTCATATCCCAAAATAGCTGAGCACTAAATAGTCCCTATTTGTTTCAAGGGAGCATTGATTTTTATGTTAAGGATATAAAGCATGGATTTTTTTCAAAATAAGGGAGGTTCAACGACCGTATCCTAATGTCAGTAATTCCACTGCGTACGTACATCGGGCAACGAGCTCTGCATCATTTGCTGGGCATAAACCTGTGCACCAGTCCCAAGAAGGAGCAGTAACTGGCTTTTTTGGAAAAGAGTTGTGTCCTTTTCAAATCACGAGCCTGTTCAGACGTACAATTCAATGCACCCAAACTCTACCTCCAAGAGGTATTAAGGGTGTTGAAGGGGCGCGCAGCAGGGATGAGATGCCAGAAGTAAGGTCTTCTGTGCCACCTCCTGCCATGGCCCTGAACCACCCGCCCTGGGCCACCCTCCAGCTCCTGACGCCAAACAACCCCTCCTCCCTGAATGCTCAAGAAATGATAGAAAGCTGAGCTAGACATCTGGGAAAATCTAAGACCAACGCAACAGAAAAACCTTTCCAAACTCTCATTTTTTTGCCATGGGCATCTCCAGGAGCAGAACGAGTGGTTTTTAGAATCGCGAGCCTCATCCCAATGACAGCCAACATAGGAACGTAGAAACGTAAATAATACAGAAATGTGACTCTAAACTGCCTGATAGGATGGGAAATATATGTGAAAACTGGATGCTTTTAATGCTCCTGCTAGTTTTGCCAGCATCCCGGTCTGGATTAATGTTTTGACAAAAAGTCTGGGGACCGGTAAGCACCGTGGGAACCTGCCACTGAGACAGACCCAGCAAAACTGAGTAGGAGCAAAAAAGCTGCGTAAACGATGAAGGGATGGAGATATTCACCTACAAGCTTCACACTTGCAAGGAGAAGGCTGGGGGTGACTTGCCAGATACTTATACCACGTACTTTAGGAGTTGGACTCGATGATCCTTACAGACCCTTCCAACCTGAAATATCCTGGGATTTGATGATGGTAAAAGCAGCGGAAACGTGTTCTCCCCATGGACATTGTTACGCTGGAGCAGAGCAGCCCAACAAGAGCTGGCAATAAACCACCACCACCATCCATAAACTGCATCCCAAAAGATGCTCTTGCCTCCTCCCCATCCGCCCTCGCAGCGTGCCAGCCTCAACCTTCCCGTGGCTCAAGCAGACAAGGCTGAGTGTTAACCAGACCAAAAAAAAAGCAAAACCCACTTCTTGCCCCAAATCGGGCGGCTTTTCCCATGGACATCCCTCTGTTCGAGTGCCTGCTCCAGGTGAGCAAAGCTTCCCTTTGGATGTTCTCATCACCTTCTCCAAACATCTGAAACATCTCAGAAGAAGCTTCTCTTAAAAAATTTGCCTGTGGCAGGCAATGTCATGGAAAGTTCCAGCC
>NW_009260588.1:0-478 GCF_000687185.1 Egretta garzetta | reverse complement strand
CTCCTCCATCCCGGAGCCTTCCTCCTCCATCCCAGAGCAAGCGCCAGGTCCTGCCGTACCGGGGAGCCTACTTTCCAACACTGGGAAAGGAAACTCCCTCGGATGGGCAGAGCTGCCTGGTGGGAGCAGGCTTTACCTCGGCGCTGCTATGGGGTTCACCATCGCTGCAGCCAGACAGACCTGTCCCAGCGTCCCTCCCCTTTGGTAAGAGCCTCCACCGGCGTGGAGTTGGGGCTGGATGGCATTGCCAACCCAAACCATTCCAGGATTCTATGATCCCAGTTTGACAACCAGACTGGGGCACACCCAGCCAGCCTCACCCGGGGCAAACCATCTCCATCTTGCATTTCTCTTGCTTAAACCTTCCAGTCCTTGCATCTCACCCTGGCTTTTCTCTACTGGACTCAGAGCCACGGGGACCCCTCAACAGAAGGATTTCACGCCAGGCAAAGAGGCAGGAAAAGTCTCCACCCCCTCC
>NW_009260587.1:2103-2539 GCF_000687185.1 Egretta garzetta | reverse complement strand
CCCTGGGGGGGACAGGGACAGTCAGGGAGAGAGCGGGGCTGGGGACACGAGGGGAAGCGCGGGGCTCACCTGCTGCGCCGCAGGTCCCCCAGCTGCTCCTGCTGCTGGGCCACCTCCGCATGGAGCGCCCTGTTCTCCTCTGCAGGAAGGCGGGGTCGGGGTGGCCCAAGGGACAGGGATCAGGGTGGCTCAGAGGACCGGGATCAGGGTGGGCAAGAGGATGGGGGTCAGAGTGGGCAAGGGGACGGGGATCAGGGTGGCCCAGGGGACAGGGATCAGGGTGGGCAAGAGGAAGGGGGTTGGGGTGGCCCAGGGGACAGGGATCAGGTGGCCCAGGGGATGGGGATCAGGTTGATCTAGGGGATGGGGATCATGGAGCCCCAGGGGATGGGGATCAGGGTGGCCCAGGGGATGGGGATCAGGTGGACGCAGGGGA
>NW_009260587.1:0-484 GCF_000687185.1 Egretta garzetta | reverse complement strand
ATTCAAAACGCTTTTTTTTTTTTTTTTTTTTTTTCCAGGACTTGCGCTAAAATCCTGGGGGGTTTAATGCTTCTCCTGCTGGCATTTCTCGGCAGGGAAACGTCCCCTGAGCAAAGGCAGCGCTGGCTGGTCCATCGCTGCCCCGAAGGACCCATTCCCACCTTCCCAGGTCCTCTCCCTGCCACTGTGTGGGGCTGAGAGGCGGTGGGGGCCACGGGAAGCGGGATGTGATATTGGAATATGGGATATGTGCTATAGGATTGGGATGTGGCTGTGGGATGCGGGCTATAGGATGTGAGGTGTGGGATGCAGGGTGTGGGATGCGGGATGCAGAAGATAGGGTATGGCATGTGAGGTATGGGATATAGGATGCCAGCTATGGGATATGGGATGCAGGATACGGCAATATGGGATGAATGATGTGGGACATGGGGTGCGGAATACGGGATGTGGGGTGTGGGATACATTATATGGGATATGGGAT
>NW_009260586.1:0-806 GCF_000687185.1 Egretta garzetta | reverse complement strand
CTGCGCTTCTCCATCGCCCGCGGAACTTTCTGCGTGGCTGCGCCTCCGTGCCCGGGCTGCCGCAGCCAGGACCTGTAAAATGTCCTCTCCCTGCTGGCTAGGGATTTCCACGTAAGAAAACCTGCTTTCGCGAAAGGAATACTTGCAAACGGCTCGGATGGCTCCTCCGTATTGAGGCGTTCAGGGAAGGCGAAGCGGGCAGCTGAGGAAAGGCTGCCCTCTTCCCCCTGGAAACCTGACCGGACGGAGGGGCTTTTCAGTGGCTCTGTCAGGGGGTTAAGCGAAGTTGAACATTTTTCAACTCTCGGGGAAGCGGAATGCGCCGCAGCCCGCTTTTACCTGAATGTAACTCACTTTGCACAAGCAGAGTGCTTATGAGGATGGCTTTCCCTGGGGTCTCCTAACTTACTGCTTGCTTGTACTACACTAATATCCTTGATTTGTTGTCTCAACTTGGATGCTGAAGGTCAAACTGTTTCCTTACGTGAAACTGTAATTAGATTATATGCGTGCGTGTGTCTACGCATATGCACCGCTGCATGTCGACGGTTTAAACATCATCCCGCGCGTCTGTACTTTTCGCTTTAACTTTCCCGGTGATTAATTGCTGTATTGTGAAAACTCCTGCAGGGCCTTTATGGTTCCACCGTTTCTATTAAACACCCAGAAGTTGTCAAAAACGCAATGTTTCTGAAACCCTAATAGAACTCGCTGCGAATTATTCATGAAGACAGTTCTAGATTCAACAGGAAAATTATTGCCTCCTCAAATATTAATGACTTCTGATTTCTCCGAGGCCGGGGAGC
>NW_009260585.1:1958-2512 GCF_000687185.1 Egretta garzetta | reverse complement strand
CCCCCAGGCAGTCATGCAGGGTTTGGGGGTGCCCCAGCCCCCCAGGTGGGTGCGTGGGGTTTTGGAGTGTCCCAACCCCCCCCAGACAGAGGCACTTGGGGGTGTCCAGGCAGATGCATGGGGTTTGGGGGTGTCCCAGCCCCTCAGGCAGACATGCAGGGTTTGGGGGTACCACTGGGTGCTGGGTTTGGGGGTGCCCCGGTCCCCAGGTGGTTTCATTGGGCTTGGGGGTGCCCATGGGTGTGGGGTTTGGGGGTGTCCCAGCCCCCCCCAGGCAGAGGCATTTGGGGGTGCCCAGGCAGATGCATGGGGTTTGGGGGCATCTCAGCCCCCCAACTGGATGCATTGATTTCGGGGGTGTCCCGAACCCCAGGGGGATTTGTTGGGTTTGGGGGTGTCCCAGCCCCACAGGCGGACACGGGGGGTTTGGGGATGCCCCTGGGTGCTGGGTTTGGGGGTGCCCGTGGGTGCTGGTTTGGGGGCGTTGGGTCCCCGGGCTGGTGTGCTGGATTTGGGGGTGCCCTTGGGTGTTGGGTTTGGGGGTGCCCCTGGGT
>NW_009260585.1:0-275 GCF_000687185.1 Egretta garzetta | reverse complement strand
GTCCTGGCACCACAATCCCCGTCCTGGCACCACGATTCCCATCCCAGCAGCACAGTCCCCGTCCCAGCACCATGATCCCCCGTCCCGGTACCGCAATCCCCCGTCCCGGCACCACAGTCCCCGTCCCGGCACCGTGATCCCCATCCCAGCACCGTGATCCCCATCCTGGCACCACGATCCATGTCCTGGCATTACAGTCTCCGTCCCAGCACCACAATCCCCATCCCAGCATTGTGATCCCTATCCCAGCACCACGATCCCCATCCTGGCGCTGC
>NW_009260584.1:0-1125 GCF_000687185.1 Egretta garzetta | reverse complement strand
TTTTTGGGCTGGTTGGGGGAAGCTTTGGGCTTTCTTGCCTTGCCTAGAACTAAGGGCTGAGGATAACGGGGCAGGGGAAAACAGGGGGTGGTGATGGCCTTACCTGTTTTTGGCTTCGTGGTGTTCTCCAGCTCAAAAAATAAAACCAGTTGATGAAGTTTGGAGGAAATATCCCACCATCCCTTTCCTCCATATTCCTGACCCCAAATAGGAAGGATTCCCAACAGATCTCCTCTTTCTCCTTCCAGGAGGTGCCACAGGAGCATTTGAGCTCCCTGAGGAAAGGGCGTGAAGAAGCCAAGGCTGAGAGGGAGAGGCAGAGCGAAGATTTGCTGGTGAGTGCCTGGGGGTGGGAGTTTCCTCGAACCGCCCCTGGCCGCGGGGATTTCGGTCTCACGTGGGTGTTCTCCCTTCTGGGTTTTGCAGAAGCAGACAGAAGTGGAGAGGCAGAAGATTGTGGCCGAGTGCAAGGAGCTCCGGGGCTTCCTGGAAGAGAAGGAGCAGCTCCTGCTGTCCCGTCTGGAGGAGCTAGACAGAGACATCGTCAAGAGGAGAGATGAGAGCGTCTCCCGGCTCTCCGAGGAGATTGCCCAGCTCGATAAGCTGCTGGGCGAGCAGGGAGGAGAAAATGGCCCAGGAAACCAGTCGGGGCAGGTGAGATTCCTGGCCTGTGTCCTCCCAGCCTGGAGGTTATGGTGTGGCCGGGTGTAAGTGTAAAACCCGGGAGAGCTTGAGGTTGGGATCCCTGGGGACAAAAAAATCCATTCAACAGGGACCTGTGCTCTGCTGGGGAGCAGCTGGGGTCCATTAACTCCACACTGGAGCTGGCCCATCTGCGAGTCAGGGGGTTTTGACTCAGGGGCTGCTTTTTTTTAGGTGGGAACCCACATTTTAGCACAGCTTTTGGGGGGGAAAATTGGTCCTTGTAGTTGTGAAGCTGCTTGGGCTCCCTTTGATACCAAGAAATGACCGAGCAAGCCTCCCAATGCTTCTGGTTCGTGTCATTCCATCGTCACTGTGAGCCCCGAATCCTTGTGGGTTTGGCAGCTTGATGGCAATCATGATTTTTCTTAATTTCTTTAAAAAGCCAGTTTGGTTTCTTCCCCCTCTCCCCTCTTCCCCCCC
>NW_009260583.1:377-973 GCF_000687185.1 Egretta garzetta | reverse complement strand
AAAATAGAAATTAAAGGGAAAGGAAAATGCAGACAAAAATAGAAATTAAAGGGAAAGGAAAATGCAGACACAAAGCCAAATGCAAAGGCATAGGCAAAGCCAAAGCTAAAGCCATAAAGAAAGCCAAAGCCAAAGTCAAAGGGACAGGTAAAGTCGTTAACTACAAATCAAAGAGAAAGGGAAAGGGAAAGGGAAAGGGAAAGGGAAAGGGAAAGGGAAAGGGAAAAGGAAAAGGAAAAGGAAAGAGAAAGGCAAAGGACAAATAAAAATCAAAGGGAAAGGGAAAGCCCAAGCCAAAGCAAACGCCAAATTGAAAGCCAAAAAGAAAAGGCAAAGTCAAAAGGAAAGAGAAAATAAAAGGTCAAGGGAAAAGTAAAGACAAAAGCAAAGACAAAGACAAAAGCAAAGGCAAAGGCAAAAGCAAAGGCAAAATAAAAATCAAAGAGAAAAGGGAAAGGGAAAGAAAAAATGAAAGGGAAAGGCAAAAGCAAAGAGAAAGGCAAGAAAAAGGCAAAAAAAAAAATCAAAGGGAAATGAAAAGTAAAAGGGAAAGGCAAAACCAAAGGTTAAGCCAAAAGCAAAGGCACAGGCAAAGC
>NW_009260583.1:0-274 GCF_000687185.1 Egretta garzetta | reverse complement strand
GCAAAGGGAAAGGCAAAGGCAAAGGGAAAGGCAAAGGCAAAGGGAAAGGCAAAGGTAAAGCCTAAGGCAAAGCCCAAGGCAAAAGGAAAGAGAAAGCTAACCAGAAAGGCAAAGGCAAAGGGACAAGACAAAGGCAAAGAGACAGGCAAAGGCAAAACCAAAGCTAAAGCCATAAAGAAAGCTGAAGCCAAAAGCAAAGGGAAAGGCAAAGGTAAAGTCAAAGGCACAGGCAAAGTCAGAAGAAACGGAAAGGGAAATGGAAAGGGAAAGGGAA
>NW_009260582.1:0-2410 GCF_000687185.1 Egretta garzetta | reverse complement strand
CCCGGCAGGGCGGGTGGGAGCCTCCTTCAATTTCTGGGTTGAGCCGGCGGTGCTGGTGGCAGAACACGGGGGATCAATCCAGTTGAAGTTGAAGACGATGTGCCGGGATCCCAATGGGTACGGCAACATGGAGACGGAGATTCAGAAGCGTCTGGTGATGGCGAGGATGAGGGAGATGGTGATGGAGCTGCTCAACGTCACCGAGTGGAAGACCAGCATCTTCTGCTACTACGTCTGCAATGGGGAGAGGAAGACGGTGACCACCAAAGTCATCACCTACCGTAAGGTACCGTGGGGAGAGGGGGTCCCTGCCCATCCTGGCACACCAGGGTCGTCCCCCCCCCATCACACACCGTCTCTCCCCCAGGTTTTCTGAACTGGCTGTGCTGCCATTCAGCGGGACCTGGACAGGCTGGAGAGCTGGGCAAAGAGGAACTTGATGAAGTTCAACAAGAGCAAGTGTGAGTGCTGCACCTGGGGAGGTCGAACCCCATGCACCAATACAGGCTGGGGGATGACCTGCTAGATAGCAGCTCTGCTGAGAGGGACCTGGGAGTCCTGGTGGACAATAAGCTGACCATGAGCCAGCAATGTGCCCTTGTTGCCAAGAAGGCCAATGGTATCCTGGGGTGTATTAAGAGGAGTGTGGCCAGCAGGTCGAGGGAGGTTCTCCTCCCCCTCTACTCTGCCCTGGTGAGACCCCACCTGGAGTACTGTGTCCAGTTCTGGGCTCCCCAGTTCAAGAAAGACGAGGAACTCCTAGAAAGAGTCCAGAGGAGAGCTACCAGAATGATAAAGGGACTGGAGCATCTCCCCTACGAGGAAAGGCTGAGAGAGTTGGGCTTGTTCAGCCTGAAGAAGAGAAGACTGAGAGGGGATCTCATCAATGCATACAAATATCTTAAGGGCGGAAGTCAAGAGGACGGAAGCAGTCTGTTTGCAGTGGTGTCCAACGACAGGACTAGGGGCAATGGATGCAAACTGAAACACGAGAGGTTTCAGTTGAATATGAGGAAGAACTTCTTCACTCTGAGGGTGGCAGAGCACTGGAACAGGCTGCCCAGGGAGGTTGTGGAGTCTCCTTCTCTGGAGATATTCAAAGCCCGCCTGGATGAAGTCCTGTGTAGCATGCTCTAGGTGAGCCTGCTTTAGCAGGGGGGTTGGACTAGATGATCTCCCGAGGTCCCTTCCAACCCTTGCGATTCTGTGATTCTGTGATTCTGTGAAAACTATTTTATTCGGATTTAGACAGGAAACCCAGCACTTGATTTGAAGAAGCATTTTGTACCTAATATATGTTGAAGTTGCCAGAAAATGTGTCCACTTCTTTCACTGAGGTCAATAGCCTTGGTTCCACAAACAGAAAGTTTGTTGTTGGGTTTAATGCATTTAGGATTAACTCCTAAATGTTTTGTTCCACTGATGTGTTTTGAAAAACTGGTGGCTTAAAATGTGTTTGGCATCCAGTTCTTTCAAGAATTAGTTAATTCACAGGATATTAGTATTTATTATGTAGGTTACGGTGCTCTCCCTAACACATGATTTGTCTCAAATATGCAAAGAGTTTGTGACTTAGATCTACTGTTCCTTCTTCTGACTTCTTGGTATCACATTATATGGTCAATAAATTACTTTAAAACATTTAGGTGGTCCTGAAGTTAAAAAAACAAGATAAGAAACACCTCTGCAGAGAAATTATTCTTATATTATCAAAAAAAAACCCAAAACAACACTTTCTCAAGCAAAGGCAGCATTACACGGAGGCAATGAATCTAAAGAAAAACACCATGTCTGGAACTCTGCATATTGAATAATGGATTTGTTCTTTGTTCAAAAATTTTCTGTCCTGCAATGACTTTAATTCTCAGTGAGAGAGCTGAGTTTATATTATACTAAATTTAAAAGCTATAAAATCAGATGTTCCCTGATGTACTTCTATATTTTATCCCAAGTCAGGTTATAGTGGCATTGAATATAGTTATGTGACAAAACCTGTACTATATTATGCCATATTAATCCCTCTGTGAGACAATAAATATTCTGCTCCCATTAAAGTGGATCTTATTCATAGAAATAAAACAACCAACATTCTCAGCCATGCACACAACCTAAGAACTCCCTGAATTTATTGATGAAATAGAGTAAGTGTAATATGATAATACAAATAAATTGCTTCAGTTTCATCAGGTTGTTTTTTTTTTTAAACTATGAAGTATGAGCTCAACTGAATCTGCAAAGTCTGATACCTCAGAAGTAACTTATCCTTCTGGTCTCAGTGTACATGGAGAAGGGAGCAGGGGCGGAGGCGCCCGGTGCCCTTCCCAGCCACCTCCCAGCCCCCCTGCAGGTATTGGGGTGGAGGGATGAGCCCCAAACCCTCAGCCCAAAGGTAATTTGGGTGGGGGGAGAT
>NW_009260581.1:0-2403 GCF_000687185.1 Egretta garzetta | reverse complement strand
AGCGGCGTGCGCCAGGTGGCTGCGGGGACACAGCACTGGGGCTGCGGGGGACAGGGCAGCTCCCACGCGGGGCACCCTCGGGCTCGGCCCCATGCCATGGCCCCAACAGATCCTGGGGCAGATCTCAAGGCCAAGCTTGGGGGCAGATCCCTGAGCTGCTTGCCCTGAGCCTGTCCCGGGGCAGATCCCGGGGCAGATACCAGAGCTGACCCTCAGGACAGATCCCAGGGCAGATACCAGAGCTGACCCTCAGGACAGATCCCAGGGCAGATCCCAGGGCTGACCCTCAGGACAGATCCCGGGGCAGATCCCAGAACTGACCCTCAGGACAGATCCCAGGGCAGATCCCAGGGCTGACCCTCAGGACAGATCCCAGGGCAGATCCCAGGGCTGACCCTCAGGACAGATCCCAGGGCAGATCCCAGGGCTGACCCTCAGGACAGATCCCGGGGCAGATCCCAGAACTGACCCTCAGGACAGATCCCAGGGCAGATCCCAGGGCTGACCCTCAGGACAGATCCCAGGGCAGATCCCAGGGCTGACCCTCAGGACAGATCCCAGGGCAGATCCCAGGGCTGACCCTCAGGACAGATCCCGGGGCAGATCCCAGAACTGACCCTCAGGACAGATCCCAGGGCAGATCCCAGGGCTGACCCTCAGGACAGATCCCAGGGCAGATCCCAGGGCTGACCCTCAGGACAGATCCCAGGGCAGATCCCAGGGCTGACCCTCAGGACAGATCCCGGGGCAGATCCCAGAACTGACCCTCAGGACAGATCCCAGGGCAGATCCCAGGGCTGACCCTCAGGACAGATCCCAGGGCAGATCCCAGGGCTGACCCTCAGGACAGATCCCAGGGCAGATCCCAGGGCTGACCCTCAGGACAGATCCCGGGGCAGATCCCAGAACTGACCCTCAGGACAGATCCCAGGGCAGATCCCAGGGCTGACCCTCAGGACAGATCCCAGGGCAGATCCCAGGGCTGACCCTCAGGACAGATCCCAGGGCAGATCCCAGGGCTGACCCTCAGGACAGATCCCGGGGCAGATCCCAGAACTGACCCTCAGGACAGATCCCAGGGCAGATCCCAGGGCTGACCCTCAGGACAGATCCCAGGGCAGATCCCAGGGCTGACCCTCAGGACAGATCCCAGGGCAGATCCCAGGGCTGACCCTCAGGACAGATCCCGGGGCAGATCCCAGAACTGACCCTCAGGACAGATCCCAGGGCAGATCCCAGGGCTGACCCTCAGGACAGATCCCAGGGCAGATCCCAGGGCTGACCCTCAGGACAGATCCCAGGGCAGATCCCAGGGCTGACCCTCAGGACAGATCCCGGGGCAGATCCCAGAACTGACCCTCAGGACAGATCCCAGGGCAGATCCCAGGGCTGACCCTCAGGACAGATCCCAGGGCAGATCCCAGGGCTGACCCTCAGGACAGATCCCAGGGCAGATCCCAGGGCTGACCCTCAGGACAGATCCCGGGGCAGATCCCAGAACTGACCCTCAGGACAGATCCCAGGGCAGATCCCAGGGCTGACCCTCAGGACAGATCCCAGGGCAGATCCCAGGGCTGACCCTCAGGACAGATCCCAGGGCAGATCCCAGGGCTGACCCTCAGGACAGATCCCGGGGCAGATCCCAGAACTGACCCTCAGGACAGATCCCAGGGCAGATCCCAGGGCTGACCCTCAGGACAGATCCCAGGGCAGATCCCAGGGCTGACCCTCAGGACAGATCCCAGGGCAGATCCCAGGGCTGACCCTCAGGACAGATCCCGGGGCAGATCCCAGAACTGACCCTCAGGACAGATCCCAGGGCAGATCCCAGGGCTGACCCTCAGGACAGATCCCAGGGCAGATCCCAGGGCTGACCCTCAGGACAGATCCCAGGGCAGATCCCAGGGCTGACCCTCAGGACAGATCCCGGGGCAGATCCCAGAACTGACCCTCAGGACAGATCCCAGGGCAGATCCCAGGGCTGACCCTCAGGACAGATCCCAGGGCAGATCCCAGGGCTGACCCTCAGGACAGATCCCAGGGCAGATCCCAGGGCTGACCCTCAGGACAGATCCCGGGGCAGATCCCAGAACTGACCCTCAGGACAGATCCCAGGGCAGATCCCAGGGCTGACCCTCAGGACAGATCCCAGGGCAGATCCCAGGGCTGACCCTCAGGACGCTGCCCGGGGCGCGGCAGGGACCACCGAGGGAGGCCCCCGGTGCACCCTGGTCCCCACAGCACAGAGCTGATCTGGAAGCCGGCCCACTCCACGCCACTCCGGCACTTTGGGCTGCCCCGGGAGAGCCGGGCTGCTCTCACAGCAACGCCAAGGGATTTCGGGGGGGGAGACTCCAAGGACCCTCCCACCGAGGAGAAGGAAGGCCCAACCTACTGCCCCCG
>NW_009260580.1:5023-5368 GCF_000687185.1 Egretta garzetta | reverse complement strand
GTGCTTGGGTATGTGGGAAATGAAACCTGGGCTCAGTTCAGTTTCCATCTTGGCCAAATGTGATGCACAAAGGCAGGTCTGTGCCAGCAGCTGCTGCTGCTCCGTCTCCGCCGGAGCCTCCAGCACACGAACAGCCCTCTTCGGAGGCTGGGATTTTCCACAGTATCCCCAGGCATAGCGACACGCTGCAGTGTCCTGGTACGCTCGCAGCGGTTCCCGTGTCTGCTGCAGATACTCAACGGCAGCGGTGTGTGGCACGGCCGGCCCGGAGCCACCGGGCAAGCCTGGTGGAAGCAAACGGCTCTGGGAAAAGCCGTCCTGAAGAAGTGGCAGGGGGGGGGCAGG
>NW_009260580.1:0-296 GCF_000687185.1 Egretta garzetta | reverse complement strand
GGCGGCGGCGCCGGGAGCGGCAGAGAGGTGACGCGGGCAGGGGGGCAGCACCAGGCAGGAGGTGCTCTGGAAGCAGACGCTCCATCCTCATTATAAGGCTTTTTAAATGCACAGACAGGATATTAGCGTTTAAACAGGCACTAGGACTCCAGGGCAAACTTTAAAAATCATAATATTTATAGAACCCTCCTTCCCCTCGCCCCACATGCTCTTTATTTCGCCTGCAATTACTGCTAATTTGAAGACATTTTGCTTTGGCATCTCAGCCTGTTGCGGCGTCGATTACCGAGCCCCCC
>NW_009260579.1:0-252 GCF_000687185.1 Egretta garzetta | reverse complement strand
GCTGGCTCATGAGGCTGGGGCTGCCCGGTGGAGACATGTCCCACAGCTCCCGGGGACCACCCCCCCCCGGCCGGCTCGGGGCTTCAGCAGGTTTTTACAGAATACACGGCCCCATCTCCAGCGTGTCTGGTGCTCAGCGTGGGTTCGTGGTTTGGAATACGTTTCTAATTAAACGTGGAAATGAGCAAGGCGCCCCGGTTGTTCATGCCGCCCCCAAGCATGGTGCTGGGACGGGGCTGCCGCTGCCAGCTC
>NW_009260578.1:0-1148 GCF_000687185.1 Egretta garzetta | reverse complement strand
CCCCCTCATCCCCGGTCCCCATTGTCCCCATGCCCACCATGTCTCCAGTCTCCGTGTCCCCCTCATCCCAGGACTCTGCATCCCCTTGCCCATCACATCCCGCTTCCCATCAGGGAAGACATCCCAGGCTCCATGCTCCCCCTCGTCCCAGGTCCCCGTGTCCCCTGTCCGGACACGCCCAACACATCCCAGGCCCCCATGTCGCCTGCCCGTACATGCCCAACACGTCCCAGGTCCCCGTGTCCCCTGTCCGGACATGCCCAACACATCCCAGGTCCCCGTGTCCCCTGTCCAGACATGCCCAACACAGCCCAGGTCCCCATGTCCCCTGTCCAGACATGCCCAACACAGCCCAGGTCTCCGTGTCCCACCACACACCACGTACACCTGCTCATCATGGACCTCTTGCCATTATGTCCCAGGTCTCCATGTCCCCCACATCCCAGCACTCAGTGTCCTCCAGCTGGACATGTCCACCACGTCCCCTTCCCTCTCCTGTCCCTGGTCTCCATGCCCACCATGTCCCCAGTCTCCACGCCCCTCATCCCAGGACTCTGCATCCCCTTGCCCATCACATCCCGCTTCCCATCAGGGAAGACATCCCAGGCTCCATGCTCCCCCTCGTCCCAGGTCCCCGTGTCCCCTGTCCGGACACGCCCAACACATCCCAGGTCCCCATGTCCCCTGTCCAGACATGCCCAACACATCCCAGGTCCCCGTGTCCCCTGTCTGGACATGCCCAACACATCCCAGGTCCCCATGTCCCCTGTCCAGACATGCCCAACACAGCCCAGGTCCCCATGTCCCCTGTCCAGACATGCCCAACACAGCCCAGGTCTCCGTGTCCCACCACACACCACGTACACCTGCTCATCATGGACCTCTTGCCATTATGTCCCAGGTCTCCATGTCCCCCACATCCCAGCACTCAGTGTCCTCCAGCTGGACATGTCCACCACGTCCCCTTCCCTCTCCTGTCCCTGGTCTCCATGCCCACCATGTCCCCAGTCTCCATGTCCCCCTGCCTACGTCCCATGTTCCCCACAGACAGATGTGCCCACCATATCCCCCGTCCCATGTCCCCCAGGTAGACATGCCTGCCCTGTCCCACGTCTCATGTCCCCCAGGAGAACGTACCCACCATGTCC
>NW_009260577.1:15019-16618 GCF_000687185.1 Egretta garzetta | reverse complement strand
GTTGGGTGCCTGACAGGACCTGGGGTGGCTGTTGCACCCCGTGGTGCGGTGTAATGTGGGGCTGTTGGGTGCCTGACAGGATCCCAGGATGATTGTTGACCCCATGGTGTGGGGCGATGGGTGCTGTTGGGTGCCTGACAGGACCTGGGGTGGTTGTTGCACCCTGTGGTGTGGGGTGATGGGTGCTGTTGGGTGCCTGACAGGAATCCAAGCAGTTGTGGGGCAAGGGCGGCTGGTGGACACCCTGTGGGATCCCAGGGCGGTTGTTGACCCTGTGGTGTGGGGTGACGGGTGCTGTTGGGTACCTGACAGGATCCCAGGTTGGCTGCTGCACCCTGTGATCTGTGGGGAGATGGGTGCTGTTGGGTGCCTGACAGGATCCAGGATGGTTGTTGCCCCCCATGCTGTGGGGCGATGGGGGTTGTGGGGGGCCTGACAAGATCCCAGGGCGGTTGTTGCACCCAGTGGTCTGTGGGGAGATGGGTGCTGTTGGGTGCCTGACAGGATCCCAGGTTGGCTGCTGCACCCTGTGAGCTGTGGGGAGATGGGTGCTGTTGGGTGCCTGACAGGATCCCAGGTTGGCTGCTGCACCCTGTGAGCTGTGGGGAGATGGGTGCTGTTGGGTGCCTGACAGGATCCCAGGTTGGCTGCTGCACCCTGTGAGCTGTGGGGAGATGGGTGCTGTTGGGTGCCTGACAGGATCCCAGGTTGGCTGCTGCACCCTGTGAGCTGTGGGGAGATGGGTGCTGTTGGGTGCCTGACAGGATCCCAGGTTGGCTGCTGCACCCTGTGAGCTGTGGGGAGATGGGTGCTGTTGGGTGCCTGACAGGATCCCAGGTTGGCTGCTGCACCCTGTGAGCTGTGGGGAGATGGGTGCTGTTGGGTGCCTGACAGGATCCCAGGTTGGCTGCTGCACCCTGTGAGCTGTGGGGAGATGGGTGCTGTTGGGTGCCTGACAGGATCCCAGGTTGGCTGCTGCACCCTGTGAGCTGTGGGGAGATGGGTGCTGTTGGGTGCCTGACAGGATCCCAGGTTGGCTGCTGCACCCTGTGAGCTGTGGGGAGATGGGTGCTGTTGGGTGCCTGACAGGATCCAGGATGGTTGTTGCACCCCATGCTGTGGGGCGATGGGGGTTGTGGGGTGCCTGACAAGATCCCAGGGCGGTTGTTGCACCCAGTGGTATGTGGGGAGATGGGTGCTGCTGGGTGCCTGACAGGACCCAGAGTGGTTGTTGACCCCATGGTGTGGGGCAATGGGTGCTGTTGGGTGCCTGACAGGACCTGGGGTGGCTGTTGCACCCCGTGGTGCGGTGTAATGTGGGGCTGTTGGGTGCCTGACAGGATCCCAGGATGATTGTTGACCCCATGGTGTGGGGCGATGGGTGCTGTTGGGTGCCTGACAGGACCTGGGGTGGCTGTTGCACCCCGTGGTGCGGTGTAATGTGGGGCTGTTGGGTGCCTGACAGGATCCCAGGATGATTGTTGACCCCATGGTGTGGGGCGATGGGTGCTGTTGGGTGCCTGACAGGACCTGGGGTGGCTGTTGCACCCCGTGGTGCGGTGTAATGTGGGGCTGTTGGGTGCCTGACAGGATCCCAGG
>NW_009260577.1:13404-13883 GCF_000687185.1 Egretta garzetta | reverse complement strand
GTGTGATGGGGGGCTGTTGGGTGCCTGACAGGATCCCAGGTTGGCTGCTGCACACCCCATGGTGTGGGGCGATGGGTGCTGTTGGGTGCCTGACAGGATCCAGGGCGGTTGTTGACCCCATGGTGTGGGGCGATGGGGGCTGTTGGGTGCCTGACAGGACCTGGGGCTGTTGTTGCACCCCATGACGGGGGCGATGGGGGGGGTTGGGTGCCGATGGTCTCAGGGGTCACGGGTGTCACCGTGCCAGACCCCCTCCAGGAAGGTCCCCGGGAACCATCGGCGTCCCAACGTGACGCATCCCGGGCCTGAAGGGCCCCTTCCATGCTATTTTATTGTGTTTTATTGTATTTTATTCTGTTTGATTGTATTTTATTCTATTTTATTGTAGTTTCTCGTAGTTCTCAAGCGCCGCTCCTCGCTGTCGGCTGCTCGCTTGTGCCTTCACCCCAAATTTTTGGCGCCGCTGCTGATTTCGGGGC
>NW_009260577.1:5203-6297 GCF_000687185.1 Egretta garzetta | reverse complement strand
AAGCCCCCACTGCCGGCGGTTGGTCACCGTCACGGGGACACCGGTGTCCCCAGGGCCAAGCGGTTGGGGAATCCTCTGCCGGTGGTTGGGGACCGTCAGCCGGAGAAGAGCGACTGTGCCGAGCGGTTGATCAATTTTAGGGTCAAAGAGGGGGGGATCTGTCACCACTGGTCACCGTCACAGGGACACCGGCGCCCCTGGGGCCGAGCGGTCGGGGAATCCTCCACTGGTGGTTGGTCACCATCACAGGGACACCGGTGTCCCCAGGGCCAAGCGGTTGGGGAATCCTCTGCCGGTGGTTGGGGACTGTCAGCCGGAGTGGAGCGACCATGCCAAGCGGTTGATCAATTTTAGGGTCAAAGAGGGGGGAATCCACCACTGCCGGTCATTGGTCACCGTCACGGGGACACTGGTGTCCTTGGGGCCAAGTGGTTGGGGAATCCTCTAGGAGCAGTTGGTCACCGTCACGGTGACACCGGCGTCCCCAGGGCCAAGCGGTTGGGGAATCCTCTGCTGGCGGTTGGGGACCGTCACGGGGACACCAGTGTCCCTCTGCCAGTGGTTGGGAGCCTCGGTTTTGCCCCTGTGGGCCATTTCCAAGAGGGTTTTGGGGTGAAACCCCGTGGTTTTGGCAGCTTCCAGGCCTCCTGCAAATGGGGGAAAATGCCCCAAAATCCCATTTTTGCCGTGTTTTTACCCTTTTTTTGTGGTGTGAGCAGGTGTTGCCACTACCGTCGGTGGAGGGGCCTCGGGCTGTGGCTGCTGGTTTTATTATCCTTGAGTTTTGCCCCAAAAGTTGGGATTTTTCCCCCAAAGTTTTCTGCTCCAAAGGCCCAACCAAAGGTCACTTGGTTTTGGGTCAAAAAACGGGGGTAAAAAGGTAATTGCGGTCCTGAGTGGTGCTGGGGGTCTCAACTGCTTTTTCTGCCCCGATATTGGGCTCGTTTCTGCCGGGGGAAGGTGGTGTCACCCGTGTGGTGGCCTGTCCCTGTCACCCGTCTCCACGTGTGACGCTGTGCTGGTGGCCACAGAGGGGACCTCAGCCTGGTGGCCTGTCCCTGTCACCCACCCCCTGTGGTGCGGCGGTCCGGGTG
>NW_009260577.1:4481-4752 GCF_000687185.1 Egretta garzetta | reverse complement strand
CCTGTGTGTGGGTGGCCACAGAGGGGCCTCCAGCGTGGTGGCCTGTCCCTGTCACCCATCTCCATGTGTGACACTGAGCTGGTGGCCACAGAGGGGACCTCTCAGCGGGGCTACCTCTCCCTGTCACCTGGCCTCTCCGTGTGTCACCATCCCAGGGACCCCTACGTGGCCACCTGTGGCTGTCACCCACTTCCATGGTGTGTCAGTGGGCTGGTGGCCACGGAGGGGGCCTCAGTGTGGCCGCCCGTCCCTGTCACCCATCTTTGCTGTG
>NW_009260577.1:0-750 GCF_000687185.1 Egretta garzetta | reverse complement strand
GGTCATTGTGGGGGTCCTGTCACCTGTGTGGGTGCCTGTGGGGGGTCCTGTCACCCACGTGGGTCATCATGGGGGTTCTGTCACTGTGGGTGCCTGTGGGGGGTCCTGTCACCCACATGTGGGTTTTTGTGAGGGTCTTGTCACCCACATGGGTGCCCGTGGGGCGTCCTGTCACCCATGTGGGTCATTGTGGGGATCCTGTCACCCGTGTGGGTGCCTGTGGGGGGTCCTGTCACCCGTGAGGGTCTTGTCACCTATGTGGGTGCCTGTGGGTGGTCCTGTCACCCATGTGGGTCCTTGTGAGGGTCCTGTCACCCATGTGGGTGCCCATGGGGGGTCCTGTCACCCATGTGGGTCGTTGTGGGGGTCCTATCACCCACATGGTTCATTGTGAGGGTCCCGTCACTGTGGGGGGGCCTGTGGGGGTCCCGACAGGTGACACATCTCCTCCTCCTCTCTGTCCTTGTTCCCGTGTGTTTCTTGTCCCCCTTTCTGGATCCTTGTCTTGGTCTCTGTTGTGTGTGTGTGTGTCCCCCCATGTCCCCCCGTGTCCCCCTCCCCGGCGCAGGCGGTGGAGCAGAAGTCCTCGGCGCAGCTGCTGGGGGCCTGGGGGCTGGAGGACGTGGACCATGTCTTCACCGAGGAGGACTATCACACCCTCACCAACTACAAGGCCTTCAGCCAGTTTATGAGGTGGGGCTGGGGGGGCACGCTGGGGTCCTGGGGGTCACCTCGGGGTCTTGGAGGGTC
>NW_009260576.1:0-2346 GCF_000687185.1 Egretta garzetta | reverse complement strand
CTTGAACCCATCTTGCATCACCCTGCACCCATCCTGCACGCATCTTGCATTGCTGGGCACCACCCTGCACCCATCTTGCATTGTCCTGCACCCATCTTGCACCCATCTCGCATCGCCCTGCATTGCCTTGCACCCATCATGCATCACCGGGCATTGCCTTGCACCCACCTTGTGCCACCTTGCATTGCCCTGCACCCATCTTGCACCCATCTTGCATCGCTGGGCATTGCCTTGCACCCACCTTGCATCGCCTTGAACCCATCTTGCATCACCCTGCACCCATCCTGCACGCATCTTGCATTGCTGGGCACCACCCTGCACCCATCTTGCATTGTCCTGCACCCATCTTGCACCCATCTCGCATCGCCCTGCATTGCCTTGCACCCATCATGCATCACCGGGCATTGCCTTGCACCCACCTTGTGCCACCTTGCATTGCCCTGCACCCATCTTGCACCCATCTTGCATCGCTGGGCATTGCCTTGCACCCACCTTGCATCGCCTTGAACCCATCTTGCATCACCCTGCACCCATCCTGCACGCATCTTGCATTGCTGGGCACCACCCTGCACCCATCTTGCATTGTCCTGCACCCATCTTGCACCCATCTCGCATCGCCCTGCATTGCCTTGCACCCATCATGCATCACCGGGCATTGCCTTGCACCCACCTTGTGCCACCTTGCATTGCCCTGCACCCATCTTGCACCCATCTTGCATCGCTGGGCATTGCCTTGCACCCACCTTGCATCGCCTTGAACCCATCTTGCATCACCCTGCACCCATCCTGCACGCATCTTGCATTGCTGGGCACCACCCTGCACCCATCTTGCATTGTCCTGCACCCATCTTGCACCCATCTCGCATCGCCCTGCATTGCCTTGCACCCATCATGCATCACCGGGCATTGCCTTGCACCCACCTTGTGCCACCTTGCATTGCCCTGCACCCATCTTGCACCCATCTTGCATCGCTGGGCATTGCCTTGCACCCACCTTGCATCGCCTTGAACCCATCTTGCATCACCCTGCACCCATCCTGCACGCATCTTGCATTGCTGGGCACCACCCTGCACCCATCTTGCATTGTCCTGCACCCATCTTGCACCCATCTCGCATCGCCCTGCATTGCCTTGCACCCATCATGCATCACCGGGCATTGCCTTGCACCCACCTTGTGCCACCTTGCATTGCCCTGCACCCATCTTGCACCCATCTTGCATCGCTGGGCATTGCCTTGCACCCACCTTGCATCGCCTTGAACCCATCTTGCATCACCCTGCACCCATCCTGCACGCATCTTGCATTGCTGGGCACCACCCTGCACCCATCTTGCATTGTCCTGCACCCATCTTGCACCCATCTCGCATCGCCCTGCATTGCCTTGCACCCATCATGCATCACCGGGCATTGCCTTGCACCCACCTTGTGCCACCTTGCATTGCCCTGCACCCATCTTGCACCCATCTTGCATCGCTGGGCATTGCCTTGCACCCACCTTGCATCGCCTTGAACCCATCTTGCATCACCCTGCACCCATCCTGCACGCATCTTGCATTGCTGGGCACCACCCTGCACCCATCTTGCATTGTCCTGCACCCATCTTGCACCCATCTCGCATCGCCCTGCATTGCCTTGCACCCATCATGCATCACCGGGCATTGCCTTGCACCCACCTTGTGCCACCTTGCATTGCCCTGCACCCATCTTGCACCCATCTTGCATCGCTGGGCATTGCCTTGCACCCACCTTGCATCGCCTTGAACCCATCTTGCATCACCCTGCACCCATCCTGCACGCATCTTGCATTGCTGGGCACCACCCTGCACCCATCTTGCATTGTCCTGCACCCATCTTGCACCCATCTCGCATCGCCCTGCATTGCCTTGCACCCATCATGCATCACCGGGCATTGCCTTGCACCCACCTTGTGCCACCTTGCATTGCCCTGCACCCATCTTGCACCCATCTTGCATCGCTGGGCATTGCCTTGCACCCACCTTGCATCGCCTTGAACCCATCTTGCATCACCCTGCACCCATCCTGCACGCATCTTGCATTGCTGGGCACCACCCTGCACCCGGAAGCCCGGTGCCGTGCAAAGTATTGCAAAGTGCAAAGCCTTGTGCCGTGCAAAGCATTGCAAAGTGCAAAGCCTTGCGCCGTGCAAAGCATTGCAAAGTGCAAAGCCTTGCGCCGTGCAAAGAACTGCAAAGTGCAAAGCCTTGCGCCGTGCAAGGAATTGCAAAGTGCAAAGCCTTGTGCTGTGCAAAGCATTACGAAGTGCAAAGCCTTGCGCCGTGCAAAGAATTACAAAGTGCAAAGCCTTGTGCTGTGCAAAGCCCTGC
>NW_009260575.1:2505-2811 GCF_000687185.1 Egretta garzetta | reverse complement strand
AGGAGGAGCAGAGAGAGGGAAGTGCTGAAACAGCACTTCCCTGCACAGCTCCTGCCAGGACATACCGGAGCTGGGAAAACAAACCCAAGCTGCTCCGCACGGCGGCCTGGCTGGCTGCAACGTGCCCCGAGCGCGCCCCGGCCAGAAGGCGCAGGGCTGGGGAGAGGAGATGCCGCGAGCAGCGGGGATGGCAGAGACGGGCACAGCGCTTACGGGAAACCCGTCTGCATCCCTGCTCCGGAATGCTCGGTATCCCTGGGATCCATGCAACAAGCCCGGCTGGGAGCTGCCCTGCTGGCAGCAGCT
>NW_009260575.1:1880-2437 GCF_000687185.1 Egretta garzetta | reverse complement strand
CGGGCTCCTCCACCGCGGGGACCTTGCTGCGCGGGCTCTGCGTGACGATTTTCACGGTGTTGTCGGACTCCTTGCTCGGCCGACTCGTCGTCAGCTGCTCTGGGATCACCGCGTTCGGATCTGGGGAGGAGAGGGAAGCGACGGATGAGAAACCTCCGTTCAACCTGGACGGCAGCAGCTCACCCCCCACACCTGAAGAACAACTGCCCCCAAAATCCCAGCTGGCCACCCCCCACGGGGCGCAAGGGAGACGCAGGAGCAGCCGAGAGCAACAGAGCAAGGCTGAGCTGGTTCAGGGCTTGCGGGAAGCAGCTTCCCCACCCTAATCCCCCCCGCTTTTATGTTTTCTGAGCTCCCGTGCGTGGGTTGGGGCAAGTTTCTTGCACAGGCAGCGGGAGGAACGGGAAGGGAAGGGAAGGGAGCCTGCCAAGGCTGCAGCGCCGCTTCTTCTGTTTATTATAAATATTGGCCCCAAAGTGAAAACACGGTAATGAAAAGCAGCCACCAGGAGCTCAGCATCCGAGTCGGGGGCCGAAAGGAGCCCAGGAGAAGGGCAC
>NW_009260575.1:0-470 GCF_000687185.1 Egretta garzetta | reverse complement strand
AGCCGGCTCTCCCCGGTGACCAAGGACGGTTCTCGAGCCGGCATCCATCCACCGCGGCAAGCGCAAATCATCCCGGTGCTCCGCCAAACCCAGGCACGGGGATTTATTCACCCAGGGAAGCAACAAAACCTGGGAGGAGCACGGGGATGGCGTACGGCACGAGCAGGGCTTGGGAAAGGCGATGCAACGAGAATCACGAAGCTACGGGGATAATTTCACGGAGACGAGGCAGGGAAGCAAAGCCAGCGCGGCGCAGCCAACACCCACCCCGAGCCTCAGTGCCAAAACTCAGCCCCGGGGTTTCAGGTTGCCTGTGCAGCCCAAATCCTGCCTCCAGCCCGCAAAAACTCGGGTTTGGGGAGGGCGGGTGACCGATGGTCGGTGGGGATGGACCCATCAGACCCCACTGGGTGCCGGGGAGGCGGCGATGGGGAGAGGCTGGGTTATGGAGCAAGGTTTTTCTTTTTTTT
>NW_009260574.1:0-1596 GCF_000687185.1 Egretta garzetta | reverse complement strand
TACCGGGCCAAATTCCCCAAAGGCCATGTTGATTTAATTGAACCTGCAGTAGGAATCAGCTCTGTCCTTTATGTTTTCAGCTTTGTTTCTGGATTCAACTGGACATTATTTAAGCACTTCAGTGAAAAACTAAACGATGAACATGAGTATTTCTTGACCTATATGCAAATTATCTCGGTGCTCTCTGCTCTAAAGTGCCAGGTGTTTCTGTCTCCTCTACAATTATCTGCTTTATGAAATGTCATAGCAAAGCTGTAAGAAAAACTGGGCTCTTTAAGGTTTTATTTCCTTTTTTTTATTTTTTTAAAGTCTTACTGCATTTTCTGGGTAAAAAGAGAAAGAATGCGAAAACACTGAGAGCCAGGTCTTCAGCCAAGGGTAGTGAGCCAAGCCCCACTGAAGTCAATTTGCATCAGGTGCAGAGGTGGCCAAAGGCTTTCAAAACGTAATCCCTTGGGTTTTGCACTCCCCTACCTTCCACGCTTTCTTTCTGACCGCAAATGATCATTTTAGAGTCGCACGGCACAACCCCGTGCCACAGCGCAGAGGCAAGGCTGGTGCTGCCCAGCCTGGTCCCCATGCCGCCCTCCCACCACCGGCAGCAGCGCGCGTGCCCGGTCTGCGATGCAAGGGGTGCGCCAGCTGGGGTTGGGCTGCGAAGCCCCCCCAGACAGGGCTCACCTGCAGCTGAGGAGGATGGGACTTTGGTAGTGAAGGTCCAAGGGCTACCAGGGGCCCAGGACTTACCGCAACACCCCAGAAGTAACGCACGCACCCATCCCTGGGAGACAAAAGGTTTCGATGTGGACACCACCTGGCTGCAGCAGCACGCTCACTACCGGGAAGGTGCTCAGGATTTCGGCTCCCCCCACCAGTAGCATCCTGAAAGCACCACACAGCAGCACACGACTGCAGGCTGCCAGGGGCTGGCACAAAAAGATCGGTCATGTTTACTCATTCGTGTGCAAAATTTAATAATAAAAAATCATCACCATGCCTGGAACCTGTGCAAGGGTTGCACACCAGCCTCGCAAACTTCCATTAATCAGCTGCCCAAAAGAGAGGCTGGTTTAAGAAAATACAAGCATAAAGCCCCTCATAACTTATCCTGGCTTGAGCTAAAGTCTTTGAGCAATTTCTTAGCATCTTCTGCACAGAACAAAATGAATACGTGGAGGAAAGAAAGATTTCACTGAGTTTATAACTCCGTCCTCACACTGGGAATAGCGGAAGAGCTGAGGGATGTCCAAGTCTGTTCTGCACCTGAAAGAGCAGGAGCGAGACAACAGTGTTCGTCAGGGCAAGAGCCCAGCGCAGCGGCACCCTGCCCGCGTGGCACCGGCTGGAACGCAACAGCAGGCGTCGGGATCTCCCTCACACCAGGGGACACTCGCAGGGTGGACCTTAGACTGCAAATGGCAGATCTGATCTACGTGGGGTGCCGTGGGGGTGTCATGGGGTGCCATGGGTGCCATTGGGGTGCCGTGGGGTGTTGTGGGGTGCCGTGGAGTGTTGTGGGGTCCAATGTAGTGCCATGGGGTGCCAGGGGGTGCCGTGGGGTGCCATTGGGGTGCCGTGGGGGTGCCATGGGGTCTC
>NW_009260573.1:0-799 GCF_000687185.1 Egretta garzetta | reverse complement strand
CACTGGAGCTCCTCGGTGGAGGAGCACTGTCCCACCAAGCCAGGGGGCATCGCCCCATGAAGGTCCCTGGCGTGGGGACATCGTGTGGGTCATGGTGGTGGCCCCAGAGTGGTGGCCCCAGGGTGGTGGTTCCCAGAGTGGGTGTCCCAAGGTGGTAGCCCTGGGTGGTGGGTTCCCAGAGTGGGTGTCCCAAGGTGGTGGCCCCGGGGTGGTGGATCCCAAGATAGGTTTCCAAGGGTAGTGGCCTTGGGTTGGGTGTCCTAGGGTGGGTGTCCCAGGGTGGTGGCCCTGGGGTGGTGGCCCCAGGTGGTGGAACCCAAGTTGGGTTTCCAAGGGTGGCTGTCCCAGGATGGGTGTCCCCGGGTGGTGGCCCCAGAGTGGTGGCTCCCAGGGTGGGTGTCCCAGGATGGGTATCCCTGGGTGGTGGCCCAGGTTGATGGATCCCAAGTTGGGTTTCCAAGGGTGGTAGCCCCAGAGTGGGTGTCCCAAGGTGGTGTCCCCAGGGTGGTAGATCCCAAGATGGGTTTCCAAGGGTGGTGGGTTCCCAGGGTGGTGGTTCCCAGGATGGGTGTCCCAGGGTGGTGTCCCAGGGTTGTGGCCCCAGGGTGGTGGTTCCCAGGGTGGCTGTCCCAGGATGGGTGTCCCAGGGTGGTGGCCCTGGGGTGGTGGCCCCGGGGTGGTGGCCCCCACCTGGCGGTAGAGTGAGTCCTTGCTGGCCAGCTCGTTCTCCAGGCGGTCGTTGGCGTCGTGCAGGGAGGTGGCCTCGCGCTGGGCGCTCAGGTAGCGTTTCTCCAGTGTG
>NW_009260572.1:0-774 GCF_000687185.1 Egretta garzetta | reverse complement strand
GGTGCCCATCATGTCCCTGTGCCACGCGGTGTCCTCGTGCCAGGCTGCCACCGTGCTCCTCTGCCCATCGTGTCCCCCTCCCACGCCACGTCCTCGTGCCACGTCTCATCCTGGTGCCCATCGTGTCCCCGTGCCACACTGTGTCCTCATGACGCGCTGCGTCCTGGTGCCCCTCGTGTCCTCATGCCATGCCACGTCCTCGTGCCACGCCACATCCTGGTGCCCCTCGTGTCCTCATGCATGCCACGTCCTCATGCCACGCCACATCCTGGTGCCCCTCATGTCCTCATGCCATGCCACGTCCTCGTACCACACCGCATTCTAGTGCCCCTCGTGTCCTCGTGCCACGCTGCCTCCCGGTGCCCATCATGTCCCTGTGCCACGCCGTGTCCTCCTGCCACGCTGCCACCGTGCTCCTCTGCCTATCATGTCCCCATCCCATGCCACATCCTTGTGCTACGCCGCATCCTGGTGCCCATCGTGTCCTCGTGCCGTGCCACGTCTTTGTGCCACGTTGCCGCCATGCTCCTCTGCCCATCGTGTCCCCATCCCACGTCACATCCTCGTGCCACACTGCCTTCTCATGCCCATCGTGTCCCCGTGCCATGCCACCTCCTCACACCGCGCTGCGACCTGGTGCCCATCGTGTCCCCGTCCCACGCCACGTCCTCGTGCCACGCCGCATCCTCCTGCCTGCCACCTTGTCATGCGCCGCCTCCACCGCATCCTGGTGCCCATCGTGTGCCACGTCCTCGCGCTGTGCCATGCCCCGGT
>NW_009260571.1:921-1232 GCF_000687185.1 Egretta garzetta | reverse complement strand
CCTGGCACGGCGAGCAGCGGAGGGGCTGCCCAAGCCCCCCCGGGGGCTCCAGCCCCAGGCTCCCAGCAGCGAGCATCCCGTGCCCGTGGCACTGGGCTTCCTGCAGGCGACACATCCCAAGGTGTTCGGGGAAAAGTGCCCCTTCTCAGTGTCACCCAGGGATAGACAACGCGAGGCAGAAGGACCACGGGGGGATGGCGGTGGGAGGATAAATCCCATAAATCCCCCAGCAGGAGGAGTGGCGGGATGGGCTGGCCAGGGGGATTTGCTTTCTGGGTCAGGAGTTCAATGCCAGGCGCGGGTTCAAGTGG
>NW_009260571.1:0-802 GCF_000687185.1 Egretta garzetta | reverse complement strand
TGGTATCCAGGCGGCTCCCAGCCTCCTCCCTCTGCCCAGGGGCTGCTCATCCCCTCCCAAAGGCAGGAGCTCTGGGGGACAGGGGTGTCCTCAGATGAGGAGGCCATGCCCAGGTCCCAGCTCTGGGACCCCCGCACCTCCTGGAGGGTACTGGTGGGGTTTTGGGCTCCTTGGCTCCCATGCAGCGTGGGAAGCCCCTTTGCAGGGGGATGGTGGGGCATGGAGCGGACACAGGATTCCAGCTGGATTCCAGTTCTGTTCCCCGCTGTACAAAAAAGCTGTGGGCAGGCTGGAGGGGCCCAGAGCAGGGCCACCGAGGGGATCCAAGGGCTGGGACGCCTCTCTCAGCCGGATGGGGATGGGCTGGGAAAGCTGGGTTTGTTCAGCCTGGAGCAAAGGAGGCTCCGGGGCGATCTCATCACCACGTCCCGGTGCCTAAGGGGGGGCGACAGAGAGGATGGAGACTGCCTTGTCACAAGGAGTCCATGGAGAGGACAAGGGGGCATGGACATGAGTTGCTCTTGGGGAGATCCCGACCGGACACGAGAGGGAAATGTTTCCCCATGGGAACAGTCACCCATGGAATGATCTCCCCAGGGGAGGGGGTGACTCTGCCACATTGGGCACCTCCAAGCCTCAGCTGGACGGGGTGCTGGGCCACCTTGTCTGGATTGGGCTCTGGCCCAGAAACATTGGGCCAGGTGAGCCTGGAGGTCCCATCCAAACGGGTATCCCACGATTCAGGTCTTGGCAGCGCGCTTCTTGCCTGCCTGCCTGCTGGAAAGTCCATGGGACCCCCTGG
>NW_009260570.1:0-383 GCF_000687185.1 Egretta garzetta | reverse complement strand
CGAAATGTTGGCGGGGAGAGGGATGGGGAGGGGAGGGAGCCAGCCAGGCTCCTCTGTCCGTCCGTCCGTCCCTCATCCGGCTCGTTAAGGCTATAACGAGCGCATCACCGCGTTGGGAGGGCGATGACAGCCCCGACGGCGCGGTGTGGCGATGGCAGGAGGAGCCCGGCGCCGGGTTACCGGGGAGGGCAGAGTCCAGGGCTTTCCGGATCATTCCCGAAGGCCGTTTTAATTCGGTTTGGGGGAATTGCTCACAGGACGCTCCGTCTCGGGGCACGTCCCTCGCCCCTTCCCCTCCCCAGTTCAGGTCCCCCGTCCCAGCAGATGGGTCTGACTGGGAGGGCAGGACCCCCCCCAAAGCGTCGCAGTCGTAAACTCGCCCC
>NW_009260569.1:1906-2607 GCF_000687185.1 Egretta garzetta | reverse complement strand
GTCCTCATGGGTGCCCATGTACCCAGCCCCTGGGGTCCCTGTGTCCCTGACCCCACAGGTACTCGTGTCCCTAAAACCAGGGGTTCCTGTGTCCCCAAGCCCACAGGTCCCTGTAGGTCCTCATGTCCCTGTGGGTGCCCGTGTCCCCAACCCCAGGGGTGCCACAGTCCCACAACCCTGGGGACCCCCTTGTCCCTGACCCCACAGGCACCCATGTCCCCAAAACCAGGGATGCCCCTGTCCCCAGCCCTGTGAGTCCCCATGTCCCCGACCCCAAGAGTCCCCATGTCCCCATGCCATGAGTGTCCCCTGTGGATGCCATGTCCCCATGCCATGGGTGTCTCCTCACACTGCAATGTGTGTGTCATCGTCGTCGTCCCCCCGCCGGTGCCATCAGGTGGTGAACGAGGGTCCCAGCGCCATCAGCCACGGCACCCTGGAGCTGAGCTGTCCCCTGAGCTACCGGGGCCACCGCCTCCTCTACATCACCAGCCACTCGGGACCCCGCAACTGCTCCGCCAGCCACCCCCTGGACAGCCTGCGCCTGGCGGTGCGCCTGCAGGGACAGGGACTGGCGTGCTGGGGACACTGGGTGGCACCGGGTGATGGAGGACTGGGGGGTGCTCGGGTCACTGGAGGGTGCTGGGGACATTGGGTGGCGCTGGGTGGTGGAGGACTGGGGGGGCCGGGGGACATGGTGG
>NW_009260569.1:0-283 GCF_000687185.1 Egretta garzetta | reverse complement strand
GTGGGTGCCCCGTGGGTGTCAGTGGGTGCCCTGTGCATGCTCATGGGTGTCCTCTGGGTGTCCGTGGGTGCTTGGGGGTGCCCCATGGGTGTCAGTGTGTGCCTGTGGATGTCCTGAGGGTGTCAGTGGGTGCCCCGTGGGTGTCAGTGGGTGCCCTGTGCATGCTCATGGGTGTCCTCTGGGTGTCCGTGGGTGCTTGGGGGTGCCCCATGGGTGTCAGTGTGTGCCTGTGGATGTCCTGAGGGTGTCAGTGGGTGCCCCGTGGGTGTCAGTGGGTGCCCTG
>NW_009260568.1:0-237 GCF_000687185.1 Egretta garzetta | reverse complement strand
CCATCCATCTGTCCATCCATCCGTCCGTCGTCCATCCACCCATCCATCCATCCGTCCGTCCGTCCATCCATCCATCCATGCATCTGTCCATCCATCTGTCCATCCATCCGTCCATCGTCCATCCATCCGTCCATCTGTCCATCCATCTGTCCATCCATCCATCTGTATGTCCATCCATCCATCCGTCCATCCATCTGTCCATCCATCTGTCCATCCCAGCCTCCTCCATGCTGCCCT
>NW_009260567.1:14654-15181 GCF_000687185.1 Egretta garzetta | reverse complement strand
CCTGTCCTGGCCGGGACACCCACCCCGGGGACCCATCCTGCCCCGGCTCCCCCCGAGCACTCCTGTGCTGACCCCACGGCGTGGCCCCTTCCTGGTGCTTCTGCCCCAAATCCACCCCAACCAACCCCAAATCCTTTCCCCCTCCTCCCTGAGCCCTGGTGTGGTTCAAGACCCGGCCGCGACGGGCGCCTGATGGCGTTCCTGTCCGGCACCGTGCCACCGCGCCAGCTCTTGGGGGCAGTGCCAGACCCCATGTTGGGAAACGCTCCCTGCTTGGGGACACCAGATGCCCCATTTCCCCCCACTTCCCCCCAAAATCGCCAATTTCTGCCGCCAGCCACCCAGGTTTCACTTGGCAGCGGTTCGGGGTGCAAAGGTGCAGTTGGGTTGGGGACAAGGCTGTGCCAGCTCCTGATCACCCGCGCCGTGACTCCCGGGCTGGCACCGCCACCTTCCCCAGGCCCAAAACCGGGGGTCGGGGCGGCTGGGCTGGGGGACGCCGGGGCTTGTTGGGGACACGGCCAGCA
>NW_009260567.1:12694-13010 GCF_000687185.1 Egretta garzetta | reverse complement strand
GATGCTGCACCCTTTTCCCCTTCTGGGCTCAAAGACGTTAATTAGCCATGGTGTTAATGACCCTGCTGTGTGGTCTCCATCAGCCCGGGCTGAACCAAGCCCGTGGCCGTGACGCTGGGGGACGCGGGGGACACTTGGAGCCGGGTGCGGCCTGGGGCCCCCTCCGGCCTCGCTCACACCGGGAATTCTGCGGGGTGCTGGGGGTGCTGAGGCGAGGGTCTCCGTGCCGGCGCCCCTGCTGACGTCCCCATCCCCCCGGCCAGGTGAAGTCAACGTGGGCGGCATCGTGGCCGCGGTCGTGGTGCTGCTGATGGTG
>NW_009260567.1:11900-12160 GCF_000687185.1 Egretta garzetta | reverse complement strand
CCCGTCCCTGTCCCCAGCGTCCCCCGTCCCTGTCCTGCTTGGAGCACGCCGGGCTCCTTGGGGACCCTGCCCTGCCCTCCCTGGGGACAGTGGCAAAGCCAGATGGGTCCTCCCCCCCTCACTGCCCCCTTGATGTCCCTGTCACCCCCTTGATGTCCCCGTTGTCCCCGCAGGGAGACTTCAAGCAGACGTCGTCCTTCCTGGTGTGAGGCTCCGCCAGCGCCGCCGGCCCTTGTAAATGTTCCCGAATTATTGTAGCT
>NW_009260567.1:9149-10371 GCF_000687185.1 Egretta garzetta | reverse complement strand
GGGCGTGGGCGCTGGGGGCACCCCCCCAGTCTCTGGTGGCACCCCTGGGCACTGGTGGCACCTCCAGGCGCTGGTGGCACCTCCAGGTGCTGGTGGCGTCCCCGGGCGCTGGTGGCACCTGCGGCGTCGGCGTCCCGGTGGGCGCTCAGACGTTGCTGATGCGGCCGCTCAGGGGTGCTCCCTCCCGCTCCCGCTCCGCCGCCTCCCGCAGGGACTCCTCCAGCTTCACCTTCTCGGGGTCCCCGAACCGGACGGTCTCGTGGAGGCAACAGGGCGCCGTCACCTTCACCACCTGGTCGAAGAGGCTGAAGTCGGCCACATACTTGCCGCTGGCCGAGAGGGAGATGGCCGGGGTGAACTCGTAGCCCCAGAGGATCTCCTCAGGCAGGTAGGAGGTGCGGACCTGGCAGGTGGCGCTGGTGGACTCCACGGTGCCACTGAGGATGACCACCAGCTCAAAGTCGCCTTCGCCCGTCCGCAGGGCCACGTCCCGGAAGGGGCTGGCGTCGTCCACCACGTGGTAGAAGGTGAGGGGCAGGATGAGGAAGGGGCTGTCGGAGGAGGTGTCCACCTGGAAGTCCACGTTGACCTGGTTGAGGCGGACGCTCTCGCCCTCCTTGGTGAGGTGGGTCTGGAGGAGCTTGCCCGTCACCTGGCAGCCAATGAGGAGGCTCTTGCGCATGTTGGCCACGCGGATCATCAGGCAGGTCTTGCCGTTGTGTTGGGCCACCACCGCGTTTTGGCTGAACTTGATGGTCTCGGCGCGTTTCTTGGGCCGGGCGATCTTGGCCAGGAAGGTGCCGGTGATGAAGATCTCCATGATGGTGGTGAGGACCAGCTGGGTGATGAGCAGGACGATGGCGAGGGGACACTCCTCGCTGATGTAGGGGAAGCCGTAGCCGATGGTGGTCTGGGACTCCAGAGAGAAGAGGAAGGCACCGGTGAGGGTGTGCACCTGCATGACGCAGGGCGTGTGGTTGGCTGGTGGGTCAAATTCCAGCAGGTCCCCATGGACCACGGCCACCAGGTACCAGATGACACCGAAGGCGAACCAGGTGCCGGCGAAGGTGGCGGAGAAGAGGACCAGCTTGTAGCGCCACTGCATGTCGATGAAGGTGGTCCACAGGTCCTTGAGGTACAGAAAGCGCTTGTCGGCGATGTGCTCCATCCGCACGTTGCTGCGGCCGTCCTTGGTCATCACCCGGCGCCGGCGGAGCCCCGA
>NW_009260567.1:7221-8047 GCF_000687185.1 Egretta garzetta | reverse complement strand
TTTTGGCCCCCGCCACGGCTTCCGCCACGGATGCGACAGGGCAGCGTGCCGGGGACGCGGGGACACCAGGGATGCGGTGGCACCGTGGGGGGTCTCCTCGGAGCCCGGTGTCCCTGTGTGGCACCGTGGGGGGTCTCCTCGGAGCCCGGTGTCCCAGCCAGGGGATGTGGGTGGCACCGTCCCAGCTGCCCCACGTCCCCTTCCGGCAAAAGGCCCCGCCGAGGGGATGGTGGCACCAGGGACACCGGAGACACCAGGGACACAGACCTGCCCTGTCCTGCCTGAGCTGCTGGGGGGTCCCCAGAGGCACCATGCATCCCTGAGCCACCACATTCCCAAAGCCACCACATCCCTGGAGCCGCTGCCTGTCCCCGGAGCCACCCGGTGTCCCCAGAGCCCCCCTGTCCCCAGAGCCCTGCCCATGCCGGGCAGCAGCAGGCACCGGCTCGTCCCCAGCCCCATCCCCAGGGAGGCACGGTGGTCCCTGCAGCCCCTCGGGGTCCCTGCACCTCCCAAAGTCCTCCTGCTCCTCTGGGGTCCCTTTGCCCTCCCCTTTGGGGTCCCTGCCCCCCCTCTGGTGTCCAAGGTCCCCTCTGTGAGGTCCCTGCACCCTGGTTGGGGGCCAAGCACCCTTCTTTGGGGGTTTTTCACCCCTGCAGGGTCCCTGCAGCCCTCTTTGGGGGTCTCTTCACCCCCCAGGGTCCCCAACACCCCTCTTTGGGGTCCCCACACCCTGGTTTGGGGGGGCTCTGCTCACCCCAGGTTCTCACACCCCTCTTTGGGGTGCCTGTCCCCCCTTCTGCCTCCCATTTTTGGAGTCAATGCA
>NW_009260567.1:5012-6005 GCF_000687185.1 Egretta garzetta | reverse complement strand
TCCGTAGCCACCAGAGAATCCACCCACAGCACCGGCACCGGTAACCGCAGCCCCCCCAGCCGGCCCCGTTAACCTCATTAACCCCCAGGCCGGTTGAACCCCAGCCCCATTAACCCGCAGCCCAGGTGACCCACACCAGGAGTAACCCGCAGCCTGGTTAACCTGCAGCTGGGTTAATCCACGGGCAGATTACCCTGCAGCTGGGATAACCCACAGCCCTGGTAACCCACGGCTGGGATAACCTGTGCCCCGGGTAACCCACAGCCCTGGTAACCCACGGCTGGGATAACCTGCGCCCCGGGTAACCCACAGCCCTGGTAACCCACGGCCCAGGTAACCCACGGCCCAGGTATACCAGTGTGGCTAATCCAACGGGGCTAACCCACAGCCCAGATAATCCAGCGTGGATAATCTGTGGCCCCACTAATCCACATCCCAGCTGATCCAGCGTGACTAACCCACAGCCCAGCTAATCCAGCGTGGATAATCTGTGGCCCTGCTAATCTGCCGCCCAGCTAATCCAGCGTGACTAACCCACAGCCCAGTTCACCCACAGCCCAGTTCACCCACAGCCCAATAAAACCACAGCCCAATAAAACCACAGCCCAGTTAAGCCACAGCCCAGCCGGGGCCACTAACCCAGAGCCCAGTGGGTCCCCACTTGCCTCCTGTGGGGACCGGGGAGGGGATGGGGACGCTCCAGCCCCCTCCACCCAAACGCCCTTGGAAACACCTCGTCCCCGGGGACCTGAGCCCAAGGGGGCTGGGGGGAATTAACGACAGGCTGAGACCACCCGGCATCGTTACACCAGTGGGAGGACGCAGGAAGAGCGAGGTGCTCGGGGGGGGTGTCCCTATTTAGGGGTCATCTCCTGGGGTGGGGAAGGGGCCATCCCCGGGGCCTCAGGCCTCATACCCCGGGAGCAGTGGGGACATCTCGGGGACGGGTGGCCCGGAAGGGGGGGGGCGGGGGGGGCGGGGGTGGGGGGGGCG
>NW_009260567.1:0-1151 GCF_000687185.1 Egretta garzetta | reverse complement strand
CCCCCGGCTCCCTTTTCCCCACCGAGACGGAGCCCCCCATCGGCTACGGCCACCGCGTCATCACCGACAAGTGTCCCGAGGGCATCGTGCTGCTGCTGCTCCAGGCCATCCTGGGCTCCATGGTCAACGCCTTCATGGTGGGCTGCATGTTCGTCAAGATCTCCCAGCCCAACAAACGAGCTGAGACCTTGGTCTTCTCCTCCCACGCCGTGGTCTCCCTGCGGGACGACCGCCTCTGCCTGATGTTTCGCGTGGGCGACCTGCGGGACTCGCACATCGTGGAGGCCTCCATCCGCGCCAAGCTCATCAAGTCCAAGCAGACGCAGGAGGGCGAGTTCATCCCCCTGGACCAGACCGACCTGAGCGTGGGCTTCGAGACGGGCGACGACCGCCTCTTCCTCGTCTCGCCCCTCATCATCAGCCACGAGATCGACGAGCGCAGCCCCTTCTGGGACGTCTCGCGGCACCAGCTGGAGAAGGACGATTTTGAGATCGTTGTCATCCTCGAGGGAATGGTGGAGGCCACAGGTAACGGGGACGCCAGCGGCGGCTGGGGGGCGGGACACCGCATCTCCGTGGGAATACCGCCATGGGGACATTGGCTCACCTCCATGGGGACACCGCGGGGACACTTCACCTGCATGGGGACACCGTGGGGATGCCTCACCTGCATGGGGACATCTCAACTCCATGGGGACGCCTCACCTGCATGGGGACATCTCCACTCCGTGGGGACACCTCGCCTGCATGGGGATGCCTCACCTGCATGGGGACACCGCAGGGACGCCTCACCTGCATGGGGACATCTCAACTCTGTGGGGACGCCTCACCTCCATGGGGACACCGCGGGGACACCTCACCTGCATGGGGACACCTCACCCCCGGGGCCCACGTTGTGTTCCTGCCTGGTCCTGGCTGGGAGGTGACCCCAAATCCACCCTCACCCCCAGAATAACCCCATGGCAGGATGGGGGGGGGGCAGCCTTCCCCTGTCCCCCCTTGCCCCCCCCAGGAAGCCTTTGCCTGGCCTGGCCCCACCAGGAGCTTGGGGCGGGGACCCCGATGACAGTGACAGCCCCTGATGTCCCCTTGTTCCCTGGGGTGTCCCATGCACAGACCCCCCCCCAGCCAGGATTGGGATGCCCCCCCCC
>NW_009260566.1:1902-2208 GCF_000687185.1 Egretta garzetta | reverse complement strand
CTCCCGCAAAGTGGGCTGACACCCCAAATGAGGAGGCAGCGGAGGCAGCTGGGGTTCTCTCTGCTGGTCCTTTATTTTGGGTAAGGTTGGAGGCTCCCGGGACCTGGCTGGAAGCTGAGCTGTGATGCTGAGCACTAGAGAATTACCTGGTGTTTAATGAAAGCCGAGGAAAAAAAAAAATACAAACCGAGAGGAAGCGGGCGATGCCCTCACCCCCGCTGCGGGCAGGGGCCCCGGCAGCCGCCTACCCATGGGCAGCCATGTCTGAGCCCCCCTGCCCGCCCCCCGGCAGGGGGGACCCGGCAC
>NW_009260566.1:0-864 GCF_000687185.1 Egretta garzetta | reverse complement strand
AAAAAGCTACACCCGCTGCATTGGCCGGGAATCGAACCCGGGCCTCCCGCGTGGCAGGCGAGAATTCTACCACTGAACCACCAATGCCAGATGTGGGGCACCCCACGGCCCTGCCCCACGGCCCCACACCCGGGGTGGGGGTGGGGGAGGAGCACAGGGACAGGCACTCCCCAGAGAGGGGACCCCAACAGCTCTGACACCAGGGATCAACCCCCGGGACCACCTCCTCCTGCTGCCTCAGGCATCACCTCCAGCAAGGGGGTTGTCATTAGACTTCAGAGTTAACACTCGGATGAGAAGGCCGAGCTTGGCTCACTCTCGCCTCAGAGGGGCTTCAGACCCTGCCCCATGGCACAGGGGCAACCCAAATACATTTTGGGTACGCCCTGGAGACCCAGCTGTGACAGGCCACCACCACCCAGCACCCAAATACAGCAGCTCCATCCAGGCAGCGGAGGCCTGGGAGGAGAGGCAGGAGCAGGAAGATGGGGATGAATTTGAGGGTCACCTTCTGCAGGATCCACCCCGTGACGGTGACGCTCTTGTCCCCCCCAGCCCAAGCCCTGCTGGCCTGCCCAGGGAGGGTTGGAGGCAAGAAAAATTCAGGTTGTTGCATTGGCCGGGATTCGAACCCGGGCCTCCCGCGTGGCAGGCGAGAATTCTACCACTGAACCACCAATGCCAGATGTGGAGCACTCCACGGCCTCTGCCCCACGGCCCCAGACCCCGGCTCCCAGCCTCTGCCCCCCAGCACACTGCCTATGCTGTTCCGCCCCCCCCGGGACCCACAGGCAGGGAGGGCTGCTCCTGTCTGTGCTGCACCCCCGGGGGTTCGTGCCCATGGGCGCACCGGGTGGGCACACG
>NW_009260565.1:32165-32973 GCF_000687185.1 Egretta garzetta | reverse complement strand
TTAACGAGAGATTCCAAAAAATTAAGTGACCGGAGTAAATGCTCCTTGCCCTGGCTACTTGTCGCCCCAGGATGCAAGTCCTGTTCCTGCCCCAAGGTCTGTGGAGCCGTGGGGCCAGGGTGTCCTGGGGGGCCAGGGTGTCCCAGAGCTGGGGGGCCAGGGTGTCCTGGGGGGCCAAGGCATCCCAAGGGAGTGTGCCCCTCACCTCCCATCCCATTGGGGCAGTGGGAAGGCAGACCCTGCGCTGCTCACCCACGAGCGACCCGGGGTGTGCAAAGGGGAGACGCCGGCAGGCGCACGCCCGGCGCGGCTCCGGTAATTACAGGCAGATAAGGCTATCAGCTGTAATTAACCACGATCCGCAGGCAGGCCGCTCGACGGCACAGCCTTTCTTCCCTTCTTTTCCCCAAGACTGCAAAATAAATTATCCTGCAAAGTTAGCAGAGGCTGAGCTATGGAAACAATTAAACAAAAATTAAATCTAATTCATTTATACTCTGCGCACAAAGTGGATAATGTGGGGGTTTTCTTCTCGCTCCTCTCTTTGCCTTGGTGTTACAGAGGACTATTATGGGAAATTAATCACGGGGAAAAGCAATGAACGTGATCTATCGCTCTTTAAAAGTGCACTGTAGTGATTATATAAAAATCTATTAGAGAGGCCAGGAAATAGAAGAGTGACACCATTTAAAAGGGAAAAGAAGAGAGGGCTGGTGGCAACGGGATCGATTTCTTATCAGACGGGTGCGTGACGGAGGGAGCGGGAGGAGGGCAGGCCCGCACCCCCGCGGCCGCCGGGGCAAACCCT
>NW_009260565.1:29827-30830 GCF_000687185.1 Egretta garzetta | reverse complement strand
GACGCTTTAACGGCACCATCAATCCCAAGGAGCCCGAGGCAGAGCGGGGGGACGCATGGGCTCCAGCCCCGGCGTGCGGCCAGGCAGGGGCCGACCCCACCAGCCCTGTGGGGAGGGGGTCAGGGCTGACCCCGAGCCCCGCAGGGACCCGTCCTGGGGGCAGATCCACAGCTGCCTGGGAGGGGACGGGGGCATCGCTCCGAGGGGACCCTGCTCCTCAGGGCTGAGCCTGCGGCAAAGCGGCCGTCAGACGCTCGGCTCCGGCTGCACTGGGCAATCCTGCGCCAACAGGCAAGCCCATGCTGATGGGCAATCCCATGCCAATGGGCAATCCCGTGCCCATGGGCAAGCCCGCGCCCATGGGCAATCCCAGCCTGACGGGCAAGTCCATGCCTACAGGCAAGCCCGCGTCGATGGGCAATCCCATGCCAAAGGCAATCCCGTGCCAATGGGCAATCCCATGCCAAAGGCAATCCCGTGCCAATGGGCAATCCCATGCCGATGGGCAATCCCGCCCCGACGGGCTCATCTACAGCCACCACAGCCTCCTGGGGCCATCGCCCCTCAACCAACACCTACAACCTCTCCACTTACATTACTGCAGGCAAATGCAAATTTAATGGAAGTTTCTCCTCCCTGCCAGGAGAAGGCAAACACACCGCTCTGCCTCCAATGCGTCTTTCCAATGATTTGGAAAAAAAAAATAGAAGAAAAAAGCCCCCTTTGATCTCAGCAGCCCGTTTGTTTAGCCCATGCCGGGATTTAATTGCGAAGGGATGTCCTTGAATAAATGCGGAGCTGTCCTCGCTCCCCAGGAAGCCTGCTGCGAGTTGTGCAATCCACTGCATCCAGGGATATTCTGGGACGACGCAGCCCCGGGGCCGCTGCCGCACGTTGCCCATCCATCCCCGGGCACCCCAGCGGCGAGCAGGCTGCCGCGCCACGGGGCTGGGCCAGGGAGGCACCAAGCCCTGAGGGACGGGGGCTCCCCGGGCCGGGGGGC
>NW_009260565.1:27445-28176 GCF_000687185.1 Egretta garzetta | reverse complement strand
GGGCTGCGTGGGACGGCGAGGAGCGCCCGGCTGCCCGCTCCTCCCGCTCCTTAAGCTCGATGTTTATTCTCTCTAATAAAGGCTCTGGGAAGGGAACGTGGCAGGAATTCAGCAGCGCCTCTCAGGAGGCCGCTCTGCGCACCAGCAACCAGGAAGGACCTTTTGCAGCTGATAAAGTGCAGCCCAGACATTTTGTCTGCCTGGACTCAGAGTCTGATACGCCAGAGATTCAAGGCAGCCTGGTGGGAAATCCGTCTATTTTGGTGCGTACGGATCTCCAGTCACAAAGGGAGCTGGACACAAATACAGATGTGGGAACAGCACCAACAGCCGTGAAATGCCCCGTACCCTTCCCTCCGCTCTCTGGTTTCCGACGCTTGCATTTGTTCCCCGCTCTTGCTGCTGACTCCAGGCTGCAGACGGGTGCAGTGCCCAGCTCGGGCGCCTGCCGGGCCCAGCGCCTGGGGGTTCGACCCCCCAGGGACCCCAGGAGTAGTGGGGACACCCGCAAGGAGCTTCCCAGCCCCATCCCAACGGGCACGGCACCCCCGCGGGATGGCATCCCCACAGAGGGGCTCGATGCCCCCAGGCCCCCTGGGGCTGGGGGCACGCAGCCGTACGTGGCGCCACGCTGGGCGTCAGAGGGATGGGGACAGTGCCACCCCCGGGGTGGTGACAACAGCTCACCTGCAAGCAGGGCAAGGAGCCACGGCCTCGCAGAGCGGCGGGGC
>NW_009260565.1:8352-8796 GCF_000687185.1 Egretta garzetta | reverse complement strand
GGGCTGCGTGGGACGGCGAGGAGCGCCCGGCTGCCCGCTCCTCCCGCTCCTTAAGCTCGATGTTTATTCTCTCTAATAAAGGCTCTGGGAAGGGAACGTGGCAGGAATTCAGCAGCGCCTCTCAGGAGGCCGCTCTGCGCACCAGCAACCAGGAAGGACCTTTTGCAGCTGATAAAGTGCAGCCCAGACATTTTGTCTGCCTGGACTCAGAGTCTGATACGCCAGAGATTCAAGGCAGCCTGGTGGGAAATCCGTCTATTTTGGTGCGTACGGATCTCCAGTCACAAAGGGAGCTGGACACAAATACAGATGTGGGAACAGCACCAACAGCCGTGAAATGCCCCGTACCCTTCCCTCCGCTCTCTGGTTTCCGACGCTTGCATTTGTTCCCCGCTCTTGCTGCTGACTCCAGGCTGCAGACGGGGGCAGGGCCCCGCTCGGGGG
>NW_009260565.1:7420-8023 GCF_000687185.1 Egretta garzetta | reverse complement strand
TGGCGCTCAGGCCGGGGACAAGGGGAAAAAGGAAAGGGCAGGAGCGGGGAGGGCAGGAGCCGCAGCCCGAGCACGAGCCGCTCGCCGGCTCTCTGCAAGCTCCAAGGTGTGGGAGGGTACTGGCACAGGCACATTACATTTATTTATAGGCATTTCTGTGGCACTCAATTAAACGCTGTGGTGGAGATATTGCAGCACGAAGAGTATTTAGAGCCCTTTAACACCCCTTAGTCGGCAAAAGCCCATCTGATTCCTGCAGCGAACTGGGAAAGTGCACAGAGCAAGGGCAAGAGCGAGGAAGATCGCCCTTTCCCAACCCCATCTCCGCTGGCGGAGAGAGACGGGATGTCGGCGCTCGTGGCAGCGCATCCCTGCGCCCCCGCGATGCTCCACTGCCTCCAGGTCCGCAGGCTCCCGCCCGTCCCCCGCCCCAGCACCCCCAGGGGCTTCCCACGCCCTGCTGCAGGAGGGGGCCTGCCCGCCCCGATTCCGGGGGCTCGGGAAAGGCTCCCCCACAGCCTTGGCTGCAGCTCCATCAACCACTCTGCAAAACCTCCCTGCAACTTATCGGGCTGGGGAACGGCTGGGCCCGGCAAACTCCGG
>NW_009260565.1:5455-6364 GCF_000687185.1 Egretta garzetta | reverse complement strand
GGCCAGGGCTCGCCCCACCAGCTGCTCCCGTGCACCCGGGCTCGTGTCACTTGCAAATGGATGCAATTAAGTTGATGCTGCAGCGGGACCGTAATTGCTGTTTCCTTAGCTTGGCAGCACGACCCCGGAAACCCCCATTATACTAATCACTGTCAAACCAACACAATCGCAGAACACATAAAAACCTGCTGTACTTCATGGTGAAATATAACCTCGCAGAAGGCTGAGCCACGCCGTAAATCTGCTTAGCACTTAGCACTGCCTGCTAAATGGCCCCGCTTAATTATAGCTCTATAAACACGGCCACCCGGGCACACCACCGCCCCGCTGGACGCCGCTCCCAGCCTGCCTTGGCCCAGCGCTGCTGCGGAGCCGCAGACGAGACATTAGCATTACAGCCCACACCGATCTTTGTCAATTATGCTACAGTATTTGAGCTCTAACCAGCTTTAAATTGAATCAGGACGGAATCATCAGTATAAAAAGAGCCCGCACCAGCCTTTCAATTCCAGCACTAGGAAAAAAAAAAGTTATACATCTTATAATGGCCTTCTACCCCATAATGAACAGGAAAAATAAATTAGATTCCCAGCTAAGGGTATATTTATACAATTTCATTATGTGCCCATGAGCAAGTCTGGTTTTCACCAAGATAAAAATGAGCTCTCAGCCATGCTCGTGCTAAATAAATGGAGTGATTTAACAGCTTAACAAGGAGCGCGATCGAGGGGCTGAGGAACAATGTCAGAAATGGAAAATAAAAATAAAAAAAAAATGAAAACGCTTGCACTCCTTGCGCCGGGCTAGCGCTGCCGGGCCGAGTCCATCAGCCCTGGCGGGCTGGGAGGCGGCGGCGCTGGGGGCATCCCCGGGCTGCGAGCCCACGGGCTCCCGCCCCTGGGCCCACGC
>NW_009260565.1:4141-4571 GCF_000687185.1 Egretta garzetta | reverse complement strand
CCCGCGAATCCCCCCCGCCCGCAGCCAGGAGGGGCCCGGCCAAGCCGCCCACGCGTGCGGACGGAGGAGTTTGCAGGAGCCTCTTGCCCTTCGCAAGGTTATCTGCTCCCGGGGAGGGCTCCTCCGTCCCACCTTCTGCCGCTACCGAAACGAGCATGTCCGCTCCCCCCGGGCCCCCATCCCGGACCACACATCCATCTGGGCTCAGCATCGCGTGTCTCCTCCAGCACAGCCAGGCTGATCCTAAATCCATAACCCACACTTGAGTAGCTCATCCATTTACCGGCAGAGAGCTGCCAGCAGGCAAATCTGTCCTCTCAGCAGCAGCAAAACCAGAGCGAAGCAGTTGCCTTTTTTCTTTTTTTTTTCTTTGTTTTTTTTTTTTTTTCCCCTTTTTTAATCAATTGTGAGGCCCCATGGGCCCTCGGGG
>NW_009260565.1:3350-3688 GCF_000687185.1 Egretta garzetta | reverse complement strand
AACTGGGTGCCTGTGCCCCTCACCAGTTAAACCAGTGCCCCCGACGCCGTGCCCGCCCCAGGAAGGGATGGAGATGCCCTTCCTCGGGAAGGCAAGGACCACCCCCAGGAGGCGCTGCCTCGGCCATTAGTTCCCTGGGGCCCTCTAATGTAAATAATGGCCAGATCATTTTTAACGCGCTGCTTTATCCAGCCCCAACCGGCGCGGTTTCCCAGGCTGCCGGAATCCCTTACACCCCCCGAAGGATCAGCGAATGATTTTTCACTCTTTGCTTTCGACTGGAGGGAGGGAGAGGGACCTCGGCTCGATAGCAATTAGGGTGAACGGCAGCTCCCGAG
>NW_009260565.1:0-602 GCF_000687185.1 Egretta garzetta | reverse complement strand
CGGCAACGCCGGGGTGCGGAGGCGTCCCTGGGGCATGGCAGCCCAGGGGGGGCAGCGTCCCTCCCTCCTTGAGCTCGTCCTCCGGGGCAGCGCACCCCCGGAGCCGCTCTCCCCCGCCGGGAGCCCACCTGCACGCTCTCGCCCTCTCCTATTCATGGGTAACCCGGGCTGACACCTCCTCTTCATCACAGAGCCAGAGTCTTCCTCAGCAGCCATGCATCTCGAGCAGGACAGCGCCATAAATCCTGCATGGAGGTGTTCCTAATCTAGTTATGGGTTCGGCCCCTCGCACCCTTCCATCAGGGAGCCTTGGATTGAAATGGAAGTGTATTAGTATAATTTTATCAGGTTTTATTAAGCCTAGGGTCTTACGTTTTTGATATATAGTTTTAATTAAGTTTTAAGTCAAAGAATGCAGTCGCTCATATTTTATCTTGCCGTGTCACATCAGAGGGAGGCAGTTAATCAGCAGGTACAAAAACTTCCCATCACCAGTGATGAACGTTCACGAACTTTGCCTGCAGAGCCCGTCTCCCCCCGCATCGCTCGCAGCGGGAGCCCACAGCCTCACCCATCCCGCTCCCCTTCTCCCCACGCCGGCG
>NW_009260564.1:0-521 GCF_000687185.1 Egretta garzetta | reverse complement strand
ATGTCACAGCCGCGCCGCGGTGATGTCAGAGCCCTGGTAGAGCCTCATCGTGGGGATAGTGATGTCATAGTGATGTCACAGCCGCGCCGCGGTGATGTCAGAGCCATGGTAGAGCCTCATCACGGGGTTATGATGTCACAGTGATGTCCTAGTGATGTCACGGCCGTGCCACGGTGATGTCAGAGATGTTGTCGAGCCTCATCAGGGGGTTAGCGTGCCATAGTGATGTCATAGTGATGTCACAGCCGTGCCATGATGATGTCAGAGCTGTTGTAGGGCCTCCTCACGGGGTCATCAAGTCACAGTGATGTCATAGTGATGTCACAGCCGGGCTGCGGTGGTGTCAGAGCCGTGCAAGAGTCTTATTGCAGGGTTAGCGTGCCGTAGTGATGTCATAGTGATGCCCCAGCCATGCCATGGTGATGTCAGAGCCGAGTAGGAGCCTCATTGCAGGGTTAGCATGTCGTAGCGATGTCATAGCCACACCACGGTGATGTCACAGCTGTGCTAGAGCCTCATCA
>NW_009260563.1:0-1036 GCF_000687185.1 Egretta garzetta | reverse complement strand
CGGCCGCGCTGGCGCTGCCCTGCGCGTTCCCAGCCCGGCAGACGTAGGTGCCCTCGTCCTCCACCACCGCCTCCCGGATCTCCACCCTCAGGCTGTTGTAGGACGGGGTGGCGTGGACCCTGGGGCTGGGGGCCGGGGGGCAGCCCCCCGTGCAGGCTACCACCTCGTCTCCCCTCCGCAGGGTCAGGTTGGCCTCCGGGTCGCTCTCGACCGTGCACTGGATGATGGCCAAGCGCCCGCCCCGCGTCTCCAGGAAGGAGCTCATCACCGGCCGCCTCGGCGCGACTGCGGGGTTACGGTGAGAGGACGCATCCCAGGGGGTGGGGGCACCCCGAGGCACGGCTGCTCCCCAGTACCCCCTGAGCAGCTTTTGGGCATCCCACGACCCCCCGGGGTCCCACATCTGCAAGGCACTCCCCCAGGCCCCCCTGGGGTCCCCGGGGGGGGGGGGGGGATGGACACAGCCCTACCCCAAACCCCGGGGCAGATCTGCAGAGCCCCCAGTGCTCCAGGGGTCCCATCCTGACGCACGTTTCCTACCACGGCGATGGGGAAACGCCGCTGGGCCAGGGCTGAAACTTCCCCGTGGAATGTTCCCTGGTTTGGAGCCAGGGGCGATTTTGGGTTTACAGCACAGAAAATATTTGGAAGGCAAAATCCAGACGGAATTTGTGTTTCTCACAGGGATCATCTCTCGTTCTGAGAAATCGAATTTAATTTCACGGGATGCTTTGAAACCCCTTTGGTTCTTGGGAACTTGGGGATTCTCTGAATTTCTCCTCCCCCAGACCCACAGATTTACCTGCAAAAGGGAATTTTCCGCCCTCTCCGCATTTCTCCCTAAGAGCTCCTTGGCCTTGTCCGGCGGCAATGGGGCGAAGCCTCGGGGTGGGCGCAGCCGAGGGGCTTCCCAGCAGGGCCCCCCATCCCAGCCCCAGCCCCAGCACCCCCCCTCACTGGCCCGGGGGTTAGTGGGGGGGTGACCCCCGGCAGCACTTACAGAGCACGCGGAGCGGGACGGCCGCCGACGGGTCGC
>NW_009260562.1:2016-2216 GCF_000687185.1 Egretta garzetta | reverse complement strand
GGACCCTCTCCCCCGCCCCAGCAGAGAGGGCGTTCGTGACCCCACAGCAGCGCTGGGAGCTGCCTCCCCCCCGCCCAGGAGCTCGGTGCAGCCGGAGTTTTGGGGAATGCAGGGAATGCGGCGGGATTTCCGTCAGCCAGGCTGTGGGAGGGGGCTGCGGCCCCCAGTCGTGGGCAGCTGCGGTTTGGGGGTGACCCTGG
>NW_009260562.1:0-312 GCF_000687185.1 Egretta garzetta | reverse complement strand
CCCTGAGCCCCTTGCCTGGCTGGCGATGCGGGGCTGGGGGGGGTCAGGGTGGGACGGGGTCCCCATCCCTGCTGGGACATGGTCTGTCCTGGCACTGGCTGAGCTTTGCCGCATGATGCTGATGCCCGTGGCTCAGCAAGGGCCTGGCTGGGTGCCCTGGGGAGGGGGTGCCCCGGTGCCGGGTGCTCTCACCCTGTGCTCCCCGCAGAGCCCCTGGAGAACGACGCGGAGCCAGGCAAGGGCGGCGTGGTGGGGAAGCCCTGGAAAGCAGCCCCCAGCCTGGCAGAGCTGGACCTGGACACGGCAGGTACA
>NW_009260561.1:0-2813 GCF_000687185.1 Egretta garzetta | reverse complement strand
GGGGGGGAAGCAACAGATTCAAGGCAGTTCAGCAAAACAATCCAGGGGCTGAGGAGACTGACTCACCAGAAAAGATTAAAGAAGAGCACATGTATTGCTCCGCTTTGGTACGTAACAGCCACAGTTGGACAGGATAACCATGCACAAATTGTGCCCTTAGGACTGAAAGGGATAATTTAGTGCTGTTCACAGTGTTTGACTAGGAGTAATGGGATGAAATTAAGAAATGGAAAATCTGTTTTGAATACCACAAAACCCTTCCTGACAGTAAGATTCATTAGACTGTGGAAAAGCCTCCATCGGGAGATAATGGAGAAGGTTCATATATAAAATCTGTCAGCTTCAGTTTGCAGGTGCGCTTACCAAAATTACCTTCAGGTTCTGTCCACGTGGTTTTGCATGTTAAATTATACATTTACAATCCACACACCCCCTACATCCCTGCCCCCTCACTCCCTGCCAAGAAATTCAGTCTGAAATGCTGGATGTAATTCTGTGCTGCACCTTCTGGATACAAAGCACACAAGTTACAACCCACAATGGGGAGAGGGAGGAAGGAGAGGAGGAGAAAACAGATGTAAATTGGGGGCTGTATTAATTTATGGAAGCACTACCTGAGCTGTGTTAGACCCTGAGTTATTTGTTTTGTTCAGTGGTGTGTGTGCAGCCGCTGAGGTCTCTGTCCTGTCTTGCATGGGATTCCTGTTTGGTCCTATGCTGTACCTGCACTGTGAGATTCCCCTTTTAGTACCTTTCTGTACAATGTGGACTCCCACATGTTTCTCAAATCTATGTATGAGGGCTGCAGTGAGGGCCAGAATCAGTTCCCTTGAATGTAATCTGCTTGAACATCAAAGCCGAGGAAAACCACTGAGTTTGTTGTGGATTTTGCCTAGCACTATAAATCAATTCCAGTCTTGAAATGGAGCCCAGGTTCACCTGCAAGGGTCACCAACTGTGGTGGGTTTTCCATTTAGTGTACTCTAAGCTTCACAAACTATGTAAGTGTTGCAGGACATCAGACCCCATGGAAATTTCTCCTGGCTCAGCTGGAAATCACACTGCTTATGATGCCTGAATCTACATTCAACAGAACACTAGCAAATGATTTATGGTGAAGGGAGATGTGGTAAGAGCTACAGACAAGGTAGCTGGGCCTCCTCCCCACCTCCTTTTTTAATTATTCTGTGGCACATTGGACTTCAAAGTGCAATAACCCAGGCCTTTTCTAACCACTATATCCTACAGGTAGTTTCTTTCCCCAAAAGTCCATCTTTTCCCTCACCTCTTCAATTCTTCATTCTTAAAATATTTGTTTCAGCAGGTATGTTAGGAAGAGCAAACAACTGGTGGTCCAAAGACTACTGTGTTGAAAAGATAGTAAACAACTGTAACTCCAATGAAAAAGGACAAGAATATGAAGTAGTCAATGTGGTTTAAGAACAGAGCACAGAAATGTTCTGAGGGGAAAAAAGAAAAATGCACACTAAGAGTAGAAATATGCTGAGGAAGTGAGGATGAATGGAGAGGACCAGGCAAGACAGACAAAACCAAACTGCAGGCAGAGCTAAGAGACATATGAAAGTATATTTTGAAAGTGTATTGCATGGGGAAAAAGAAAAACTGGTAGAAAAAATAAAAATGTGTATGTAGGTGGAATTGTGAATCCATCTAAATAAACTGATCTGCTTAATTTCCTTTTTCATCTGGTCTTTGACAAGAAATTTAAGAAAACATGACCAAATCACAAGGAAGTAGTGTTTTAGCAATGCAGGAGTGTACAAGAATTGCTCAGGGAAAAAACATTAGAATCTAGCACTGATCATTGGGAGCAGATGAGATGAATCCCATGGCATTAAGAAAATTAATTAATTCTAAGACACTTTATAAATTTGCTGAATATTGGAGCAGGCTTGTGTTAAGGGAAGAGTCCCTTTAATGACTCCCTATCTGCTGCTTTCTTCTTTTCAGTGTGATCAGCATGCTTTCAAGTACTCCATTATCATACCAGATTATAAAGATGAAAAGGGCTAAGCCAATAAAAATGTCACATAACTTAGCAAGGTTTGCTTTTAATTTGCCTTCAGCTACACAAATGTCGTTTTGCTCTGAAAAAAATCATTACAACTGATGTTATGCATCAGAATGGCGTTACAGCAATGTTTATTTGGAAGCAGTGTCGAAGAGTTCACAACATTGTAGAAAATGCTGCTCAAAATATTCAAAGAATGTATCTGGATGTTTGGTGGGAGAGTTGTTTCTGGCTTGTTGCGGTTATTTTTAAGATACCTTAATCTCTGGCAATGCCCGTAAGGAGCAAAATGCAGGCTTATTGTAACCAGATTTATCTCCAGAGGTCACAGAAATCTAAGAATAAGAGAGGTCAGCTTGTTCCCAACATATTTGCCAGAAACAGAAAAGCAGATTTGAGTTCCAGCTTAAGGGACAGTGTTTGTTGCTTGTCTCTTGGGACACAAGCTAGATACCCCATATTTTTTCACATTGATAGTTCTGTCCAAAGCTGTGATTTTGATAAGATTCAAATGAGGCGGATGATAACGAGAAACAGTGAATGTGGATGCTGACATCTTTTCCCAATTGTTTCCTGATACTGGAACAGAAATGCTCTCATAGTTGTTTCTCATTCAGACTAGTACATGGTCAAACATTTAGTGTACAGCCCTGTGCGTGGACATAGGTGCGTGTGCACATGGCCGTGAGCGTGCAGGGGGACCTGCGCTGTGCACAGCCCTGTGCATGGACGTGGGTGTGTGTGCACACGGCCGTGAGTGTGCAGGATGCCCCGCATGCGA
>NW_009260560.1:0-517 GCF_000687185.1 Egretta garzetta | reverse complement strand
TGCTGGAAAGCTGTAGCCTGCTAATGCAATATTTGCCGTAGCAGACTGCCCCTAACCCGCCTCCCCCCAAGCCTTCTCAACAAATCCAGTCCTGAATGAAAGAGTCTCCCCCACTCCCCGGCAAGACAGCCTCTACCTAAGCGTTCGACTTTCCTTCTACAAAAGGAAGTTTTAGTGACTAGTTTCAGCGACCGTAGCTGGAACCCTGCTTATCGACCCAAATTAAAAGCTTGCTTAGTGGAGAGGCCTGGGCTCCTGAACCCCATTCACTGCCCAGCGAGCGAGCCGGGCAGCCTAGCAGCGCTCCAATTCCATCCAACACACAGAGCCACCACCTCCAGCTGCACCCCCAGGAGAAGAACACATCCAGTACTGAAAACTCCCTTTAGATGTATTCCTTACTTGGTCCAGGAATTGAAGTGCTGCCACCAAATGCGGGTCCCCGGGACTTGTTGAACATTTTCAGGACGTATCAGGTATCGCCTTTTTCCCCAAAACCTGGAAAGAAGAACTCAGC
>NW_009260559.1:1406-2402 GCF_000687185.1 Egretta garzetta | reverse complement strand
AACGCGACACAACTCCGACACACAACACAACCCCGACACACAACGCCACACAACACAGCCTGACGCACAACACAACACAACCCACGGCACTGGGTGACACAACGTGACGCACAACGCGACACAACCCTGACGCACAACGCAACACAGCCCACGGCACCGGGCGACACAGCCTGACACACAACGCGACACACACCACAAGTGGCAACACCGCGCAGCACACCCTGACGCGCAACGCAACCCACAACACCACACAACACGGCCTGACGCACAACACAACCCTGACGCACAACGCGACACAACCCTGACGCACAACACAACCCTGACACACAACGCGACACAACCCTGATGCACGACACGATGCAACCCTGACGCACAACGTCACACAGCCCTGACGCACAACGCAACCCCAACGCACAACACAACCCCGATGCACAACACGACACAACCCCAACGCACAAGGCGACACAACCCTGACACACAACACGACACAACCCCAACGCACAAGGCGACACAACCCTGACACACAACACAACACAACCCCGACGCACAACACAACCCTGACACACAATGTCACACAACCCTGACGCACAACGCAACCCTGACGCACAACACAACACAACCCCAACGCACAACGTGACACAACCCTGACACACAACACAATGCAACCCTGATGCACAACACGACGCAACCCTGACACACAACGCGACGTGACCCCGGCGCACAATGCGACACAACCCTGACACACAATGTGACAACCCTGACGCACAACGCGACCCCGACACACAACGCGACACAACCCCGACGCACAACACAACCCTGACACACAACGTCACACAACCCTGAGCACAACACAACCCCAACACACAACACAACGCAACCCCAACGCACAACACCACACAACCCCGATGCACAACACAACCCTGACACACAACACAACACAACCCTGACGCACAACGCGACACAACCCTGACACACAACGCAACCCTGACCCACAAC
>NW_009260559.1:0-244 GCF_000687185.1 Egretta garzetta | reverse complement strand
CGCACAACGCGACCCACAGCACCACACAACACGACACAACCCTGACACACAACGCGACACAGCCCTGACGCACAACGTGACACAACCCTGACACACAACACAACCCTGACGCACAACGCAACCCCGACACACGTGACACAACCCCAACGCACAACACAACACAACCCTGACACACAACACAACCCTGACACACAACACGACGCGACCCCGACACACAACAAGACACAACCCCGACGCACAACGT
>NW_009260558.1:8018-8293 GCF_000687185.1 Egretta garzetta | reverse complement strand
CTGCTCCAGTGTGGGGTCCCTCCCACAGGAGCCAGTCCTCCATCAACTTCTCCAGCATGGGTCTTTCCCATAGGCTACAGTTTTTCAGGAACTGCTTCAGCGTGGGTCCTTTCCATGGGGTGCGGTGCTTCAGGAATAGACTGCTCCAGCATGCATCCCCTGCAGGGTCACAAGTCCTACCAGCAAACCTGCTCCAGTGTGGGCTCTTCTCTCCATGGATCCACAGGTCCTGCCAGGAGCCTGCTCCAGCATGGGCTTCTCCCAGTGTCACAGCC
>NW_009260558.1:0-6384 GCF_000687185.1 Egretta garzetta | reverse complement strand
GCCTGCGCCGGCCCCCAGTAAGGAAGCCGGGGGCCAGCCAGTGGATCCTCGCTTAAGGAGGCTCACAGAAAGTGAGAAAGGGGACCTGTTAATTCCCTTTCCCCTAGGCCCCTTTAAGACCCCAGTCACATTCTCAGTAGATATGGATACTCAGATGGTGGCGTTCTGAACGGATGTGGAAATGTGTCTGGGTGACAGACATCTTTACAAATTCTAAACTACAGCTGGCATCTCGAGTTAAGTGTTGGTTGCCTGGAGACAACACCGCAACAGAGCTCACTCTGATACTAGGAAATTTACCTACAAATATTGTGGGGCTCGATTTACTGAAAGGGAGAGCATCGACAGACTCCAAAGGGAGGGAATGGAAGTTTGGACTCCCTATGGCTTTGATAAGGCTTTTGCAGTGGCTGCCTGTGCTCCCACCTTCAAAAATAGTTAATGTGAAACCTTATACCTTACCGTTAGGGGTGAGAGAGGGCACTGCCCTGTAATAACCGAGTTACAGGAACAGGGAGTAATCATCCCAACTCACTCCCCTTATAATTCCCTGGTGTGACCAGTCTGCAAACCAAACAGGAAATGTCAATTAACAGTCAACTATCGGTGCTTAAATGCTAATACATGTCCCCTAACAGCTGCAGTGCCTGAGGTGGCCAAGCTGATAGCAACAGTACAACTTGTTCTTGGGCTTGTTGCCCACCAAATCCTAGCTACTGTTGATGTGACAGACATGGTTTTATGGTCCCCTTGCAGGAAGCGGACAGGGACCGCTTTGCTTTTACCTGGGAAGGGATACAATTTACCTTTACACGTCAGGGATACTGCCACTCACATACCATCGCCCACTACACACTGCCACAGGAGCTTGCCCGGATTACCCCAGAGGAGGGAGCTAAGGTATATCAATATATCGATGATATATTGATCGGCGGCCCTGATACCAGTTTAGTAGGAAAGACCCAAAGAAAAATAATTTCTGACCTGGAGGGTTTGGGGCTCCAGATCCCAGCAGAGAAAGTAGAGCTCTCTTCTTCAGAAGTAAAGTTCCTGGGTGTCTGGTGGAGAGGACGAATGGTGTGCATTCCCCCTGAAATGTTAACTACCCTTGAGCAGGTGAAAATGCCTGAAAATAGGAAGGAACTGCAACATGCCTTAACCTTGTTTTGGAGCAAACATATTCCCAATTTTTCTACTGCAGCTCACCCCCTCCATGATTTAACATGCAAATGGGCTCCCTGGGACTGGAACCCTATTCATGAAGAAGCCTTGAAGTTGTTACTTTTTGAGGCTGGGGTATATCAGGCCTTATGGCCAATACAGCCAACAGATCCACTCCGTATCGAGTGGGGTCTTGCAACCCATGGATTATCCATACATATGTGGTAACATGGACTGGGGGGTCCTGATTTGTCCTATAGGGTTTTATTTGTGCAGTTTCAAAGATGCAGAGAAATGTTATTTGATTTGGGAGAAGGGTCTCTTTGTGGTCAACCTAGCTTTGTAGGAGGCAGGAAAAAAGTATACGGCAGCAACCAATCATTTTGTGAGGGCCATTTAAAGTCTTGAAACCAATGCTGGCTGGAGCCCCTGTTCCTGCAGGGGTTGCACAGCAAGAAACAGTGAGGAAGTGGTATGTGCAATGAGATCACTATTGGCACACAGGACGGACAGAAGAGGGAACGCCCAAAGTGCTCCAAATACAAGATTCACCCTCTGACCACCCAGACATAGAACCTCCTCCTTCACACATAAAACCTGCTCCTCCATTTGAGTCTCATCTAAAAAATGTGTGGTTCACCAATGCATCTTCTAAAAGAGAAGGAAAAATTTGGAAGTACCAAGCAGTAGCCCTACCTGTTGACTCAGGAGATGGAATCATAACAGTAGGTGAGGGAAGTGCCCAAGTAGGGGAACTGACAGCTGTTTAGAGTGCAATAAAGAAAGAAGCTGAGAACGGGGGATATGTGCTGTTTAAAGGGTGCAGGGAGTGGCTCCCCTCTGGCAACAGAATCAGTGGGAGGTTAACTGGGTACCCGTGTGGCAAAGTGAAAAATGGGAGGAGATCTCAAATCTTGCCAAACAGGGAACTTTCTTGGTGGGATGGGTAGCTGCACACCAAGAGGGGAATCATCCAGCACACATCTGGAATAATCACATAGTTCACTAACCTGATTAGCGATGATGGTGGCAGAAGCCAAAGAGGAAAAGTGGGGACACCTGTTCCAGTTGTTACATGCGAAGCGCCATCGTTTAGGAGTTAAAGAACTTTTCAAAGCTGGAGGCAGGCGTTGACCAGTTGCCCGGGAATTGTGTAACGAGATCATTTCTGCTTACAGTCAGTGCTGTACAGGGCAGTGGCTGTTGCAAGAATGACTGGGGACAACACAGTGAAAGGGTTAAAGCTATGGTCTGGTTATCTGCCTAAACCCCAGTCCATTCCATCAGATCATGGTAGTCATTTTACTGCCAGGTCGTGCAGGAATGGGCAAAGGGTGAAGGGATACAATGGGTGTTTCACACGCCCTACTATCCTCAAGCTCATGGGATAGGACAAACGGGCTGCTAAAATGTGTATATCTTCTTGATGTGTATAAATACCTGATGGGAGAGCATGAAGACAACTGAGCCAAACTCAGCAGTTCCTAGTAACAAGATGGACACAGCTAAACCCACATGAAATTCCATCTGAAATCCACACTTTTTGACTGTGAGGGTGGTCAAACACTGGAACAGATTGCCTAGAGAGGTTGTGGAGCCTCCATCCATGGAGATATTCCAAACCCACCTAGACAAGGTGTTGAACAACCTGCGCTAGCTGACGCTGCCTCAGCCCAACAAGGCGCTTCTCAACTAGGTGATCTCCAGAGGTCGCTTCTAACCTTAACTATTCTGCGAGTATAAAGGACAGACATATTCTGTGAGTATTCAGACAGAAATAAATGAACACCGCCTGTCCTTGACAACAAATACCTTGGAATCCTGTGGAGAAGACCCGTGCTGAGAAAGGGAATAGTGTAAGGAGGAAGGAGTGGCAGAGCTGAACTGTTATGTACTGACTGTAACCCCCCATTTCCCACCCCCTTTGTGCCTCTCAGTGCTGGACTGAAGCAATAATTTGAGCCTGGGGGGAAAAAAAAGAAGAAAAAGAAAAAAAGAAGTGGGGTAGGGAATGATCTTTAATATTTTTATCATAATTTCTCACTATCCAAATCTATTTTGACAATAAATTTGTAATTGGTAAGTGATCTCTCAGTCTTTGTCTTGATCCGTGAGCATTTTAAACGCCTTTAAACTCCTTTGCCCATGCTGCCCCTCCCCATAACTTTGAGGAGGGCAAGGGGGTGAGCATCTGGGTGGGTGTCTGGCTGCTGGCCAAGGCTAACCCCCTACAGGATATCATCAGGAATGCTGCGTCCAGTATGGGGCTCCCCAGCACAAGACAGACCCTGAAAGGCAGGAGCAAGTCCTGCAGAGGCCAGAAGGATGGTTGGGACCTGGAGAACACTGTGGACAAGGAGAGGCTGAGAGAGCTGGCAATTTCTGAGAAATCCCTCAGAGTCAAACACTGGAGCAAGGACCCAGGCCAGTTGGTGGGATCTCCATCAGTGGAGTTTTTCAGTATCTGCTGAGGCAAGGCCGTGAGCAACTGATCTTACTGAAGCTCTCTGAGAATGGGCTTGGCTGAGAGGCCAGCTGTGGCAAGAGCTGTGGGACTTGGTGTGAAATCAATGTCAGTAGGAAACTGGTTCCATTTTTGTTAATAATGGCACTGGAGTTGGGTATCCCAATGCCCCAGTGGAGGACGGGGGTTAACATGCAGCAAAAGTCCCTTCTCAGGACTGGGGTGTACGGCCAGAGATGGAAACGGCCAGTGTGTGGAGTGGTCAGGGAAAATTGCCCTGGGACAGCTTCCCTGGGGAGTCCAGAAAACATCACAGACCGGACCCCTCTCTACTGCACATCCGGTGCCTTGCTTCCTGCACTGTGTCACTTGGCTTTGCAGCAGGAGCACCCTGCTGGGTGCCCTCACCATGCACGCTCAAACAGCTGAGCTCTACCCAAGGGGTTTCCTCTCCCAGGCACTTTCCTGGCCAGACTAGCCCCTCCCCAGCTCTCCCCACCTCCCCTGCCCTCTCCGCAGCCCAGCCCACCAGAGCAGCCCAGCCTGGGCTGGCCCCACAGCAGTGCCCACCCCAGGGTGCAGCAGAGCTCTGGACACTCACCCCACAGCCCCTCAAAAGGGCCCTCTAAGGGGCACAGAGGGTTGTCAGCCTTTCCCATCGTCCCCAGTGCTGAGGGCCCATCATAGCATGAGACAGGGGCCAGTGTCTCCCCTTGTGTCCATGAGATCCTGATCGCCAAGTGGCAGAGCCCCACTAAGCTCGCCCCTCTCCCCAGAACATGAGTCCTGACTCAGGGGGTCCTCAGGCTGCTCTTGCTGCCCCAGCAACAGCACAGCCTGCCCTGAGCTGGTGCACACAGAAATTGGTCTCTCCTTGCCATTTATCACCTCCTGGAACCACAGAGTTGCTCCCTTGCTCTTGTCCAGGGATGGCACTGCCCCAGAAAGACTTCTCTCAGGGGACTGTGCACATGGAGAACCCAAGCACAAGCAGCACAGCCTCGTGGGGACACCCTCTTCAGCCTATTCCTGACCTCAGGTTTGGAAGAAAAAGCCAACATCCAGGCATCTGCCCTGAAGAAATCCCTTTTTATTACAGAGATATGACACAGGAGGCCATCATGACAGCCACATGTAGGAAGGCCTCTGTGTCAGACAGGCTGGTTTTATGTCTCTGGAGAAGTGGAGTGGCTGCAGACATTCCTGGACAACATGGTTATCACAGATAAAATGCCCAAAGCACAGGAGAATCTCAATATGAAGTGAAAAACCTTGTGAAGAGACAGGGGCATCATATTACTGCTGCAAGACCACTGATTACATCAGCTTCTTCAGTGCATCCTTGAGCTCCTTGTTCCTCATGCTGTAGATGAGGGGGTTCACTGCTGGAGGCACCACCGAGTACAGCACTGCCAGAACGAGATCAAGGGATGAAGAAGAGATGGAGGGGGGCTTCAGGTAAGCAAAAAATGAAGTGCTGAGAAACAGGGAAAACACAGCCAGGTGAGGGAGGCACGTGGAAAAGGCTTTGTGCCGTCCCTGCTCAGAAGGGATCCTCAGCACGGCCCTGAAGATCTGCACATAAGACAGCACAATGAAAACAAAGCACACAAAGACAAAACAGCCACTGACCACAAGAAGCCCAACCTCCCTGAGGTAGGCATCTGAGCAGGAAAGCTTGAGGATCTGGGGGATTTCACAGAAGAACTGCTCTACAGCATTGCCCTTGCAGAGTGGCACTGAAAATGTATTGACCGTGTGCAGCACAGCATTGAGAAAGCCAGTGCCCCAGGCAGCTGCTGCCATGTGGACACAAGCTCTGGTCCCCAGGAGGGTCCCGTAGTGCAGGGGTTTGCAGATGGCAATGTAGCGGTCATAGGCCATGACAGTGAGAAGATAATACTCTGCTCCGAGCAAGAAGGAAACGAGAAAGACCTGTGCAACACATCCTGCATAGGAAATTGCTCTGGTATCCAACAGGGAGTTGGCCATGGTTTTGGGGAGAGTGGTGGAGATGTATCCCAGGTCAATGAGGGAGAGGTTGAGGAGGAAAAAGTACATGGGGGTGTGGAGGTGGTGATAGCAGGCTACAGTTGTGATGATGGGGGCATTAGCCAGGAGGGCAGCCAGGTAGATGCCCAGGAAGAGCCAGAAGTGCAAGAGCTGCAGCTCCCGTGTGTCTGCGAATGCCAGGAGGAGGAACTGGGTGATGGAGCTGTCGTTGGACATTTGCTTCCTCTGAGAATGCAGCACTGTTCAGAATGAAAAAGGAAATGCCAAGTTTGGAGACTCTTCTCTGAGCAACATCAAAGCCATTTGTCCCAGAGACCCTGCTGCTACATACACCCACTTTGCCTTTTCTAGGAGACCTTTCTTCATCTCCATGGCTGCAGCTCTGTTTGGTGCTGGGTGGGTGTCTTCTGAGGAGCTGAGCCTCTGCCCACTGACTGAAAATGAGTCAGCCCTGCGGTGAAGCAGTGGGTTCATGGGAACAGTGCGGGCAGGAGGTAGTCCTAGTGTTCGATTTTGTCAGATGGAACCGCTTGTAATGCAAAAGGACTTCTCAACATCTGCACTATCAGTGCTGAGGTGATTTCTCATGTCATGAGAGATGGCAGAAGGCAGTTTGATAGGTTTGGGTTTTTCGAGCTCCCCCTCCCACTCTGGGAAGTGGGTTTGCATGTCAGAAACCTTAAAATTTCTGCTGCACTCAGGGAGAAGAGAGCCCTGAGAGGGAGGAGGATTGCCTGTGGCTTAGA
>NW_009260557.1:1890-2363 GCF_000687185.1 Egretta garzetta | reverse complement strand
ATGGCCCCAGCAGGCTGGTCCCTGTCCCTGCCCTGTCCCCTACCAGGTCTCTGGGCAGCTGGGCGAGGACGGCGAAGGTGGCGAGCTGGCGGCACTGGCATTTGGTGTGCGCTGGGAGGGTCTCCAGGGTTTGGCAGCTCTCCGTGTCCCAGTTTCCCAAGCCAGCATCCCTGATTAATGGGACCAGAGCGAGGGAGAGCAATTTGAAATGATCAAACCCACAGGCAGCCCCTCGCACCACTCCCAAGTTAACCCTTTGCTGGCCCCTGCCTGGGGGGAGGCAGGCGGGGCGGGGGGCACTGCCAGGGGACAGGTTAATCCCCCGAACCCATCGCGGGGGGTGAAGCCAACTCTGCCCTGGTTGCCCCCGCCTGCCCCGATGCTGATCTCCCTGGGGAGCGGTGCAACACAAAGGCTTGATTTTTAATCATCCCACCCAGGTTTGGAGCGGGGGGTGGGGGGGGGGAAAACAG
>NW_009260557.1:0-347 GCF_000687185.1 Egretta garzetta | reverse complement strand
GACGCACACGTGTTCCCATGCGCACACCCACACGCTCCCGGACCTGCACTCCCAGATGTGCACGCTCACACGTGTGCACAGCACCGACCTGCACTGCCAGATGTGCACGCTCACACGTGTGCACAGCACCGGATCTGCACTCATGTGTGCACAGCACCAGATCTGCACTCACTTGTGCACGCTCACACGTGTGCACAGCACCAGATCTGCACTCACTTGTGCACGCTCACACGTGTGCACAGCACCGGACCTGCACTCACTTGTGCATGCTCACACGTGTGCATGCTCACATATGCACACTCCATGCGCATGCTCACACACATGCACACCCCTGCACAGCCCCAGGT
>NW_009260556.1:2064-2319 GCF_000687185.1 Egretta garzetta | reverse complement strand
CCGGGTGCCAGGAGGAGGCACCGAGTCAGGCAGGGGTGCAGGCAGGAGAGCGCAGGCAGCCTGTGGGAAGGGATCTGCAGGCAGCAGGGTGGCAGGGTGCAGGCAGCAGGGTGGGCAGGGTGCAGGCAGCAGGGGGGCAGGGTGCAGGCAGCAGAGGGGGCAGGGTGCAGGCAGCAGGGGGGCAGGGTGCAGGCAGCCCTGCCTGCACTGGGCTCACCTTGCAGGCTGCCGGTGCCTGGGCTGGGCCACGCGGGC
>NW_009260556.1:0-224 GCF_000687185.1 Egretta garzetta | reverse complement strand
GGGCTGTACCCCCGCCCCGGCCCCGGCTGCACAGGGGGGACATGCAGGCACCCTGCCCTGCCACAGCCCCGTGCTGGGGACACGTCCCCACGCCAGTGACACATCCCCATGCTGGGGACACATCCCCACGCTGGCACCCCCCTGAGCCACCGTGGAATGCCCAGAGCCCCAGCACTGCCCAGCACCCCACAGCAGACCCATGGGGCTGGGACCCAGCAGGGACC
>NW_009260555.1:0-2426 GCF_000687185.1 Egretta garzetta | reverse complement strand
CTGGGAGCCCCTGAGGGGCTACTGGGCCATACTGGGAGGTCCTGCACAGCTACTGGGCCACACTGGGAGACCGAGAATGGCTACTGGACCATACTGGGAGACCCTGAGGGGCTACTAGGCCATACTGGGAGACACTGGGACACAATTCAGAGCCATTGGGGCATCTTGGAAGGCACCAAGGAGGAACTGAGCAAACCTGGGAGGTTCTGAAGGTTTCCTGGGCCACACTGGGAGGTCCAGCATGGCTACTGGTCCATACCGGGAGGTTCTAAAGGGCTACTGCGCCATACTGGGAGACCCTGAGGGGCTACTGGGCCATACTGGGAGACACTGGGACACAATTCAGAGCCATTGGGCCATCCTGGGAGGCACCAAGGAGCAACCGAGTGGACCTGGGAGGTTCTGAAGGTCTCCTGGGCCACACTGGGAGACCCTGAGACGCTACTGGGCAATACTGGGGGGCCCTGAAGGGCTACTGGGCCATACTGGGAGACACTGGGACACAATTCAGAGCCATTGGGCCATCCTGGGAGGTACCCTGGGAGCCCCTGAGGGGCTACTGGGCCATACTGGGAGGTCCTGCACAGCTACTGGGCCACACTGGGAGACCGAGAATGGCTACTGGACCATACTGGGAGACCCTGAGGGGCTACTAGGCCATACTGGGAGACACTGGGACACAATTCAGAGCCATTGGGGCATCTTGGAAGGCACCAAGGAGGAACTGAGCAAACCTGGGAGGTTCTGAAGGTTTCCTGGGCCACACTGGGAGGTCCAGCATGGCTACTGGTCCATACCGGGAGGTTCTAAAGGGCTACTGCGCCATACTGGGAGACCCTGAGGGGCTACTGGGCCATAGTGGGAGGAACGTGGACACAATTCAGAGCCCTTGGGCCATCTTGGGAGGCACCGAGGAGCAACCGAGTGGACCTGGGAGGTTCTGAAGATCTCCTGGGCCACATTGGAAGGCCCAGAACGGCTTACTGGTCCATACTGGTCCATACTGGTGTGGTCCCACTCACCTTCTTGCTCTCCTTGTTCCTTTTGAGGGCCCACCCCCCTTCCGGCAGCTTCTCGAAGTACTTGCGGGCCTTGGGGGCCTGATCCAGCATGTGGGGGGGTGGCAGCCCCAGCACCTCCACGATCCGGTTCATCTGGTCGGCCTGGGGACACAGGGGACGGACACATGGACACGGGGACGTCACCGCTGTCCCCAAGGGCCATCCCCCCCCGCCCCCCCGCCCCCCCCCCCCCCCCCCAGCTGTGCTGTCCCCACCGTGTCCCCAAGATCACACCACCACCACCACCACTGGGGGAAAAGGGGATGTGGCAGCCAGGGGGGATGTTCTCCAAGGTGGTTTGGGGACACAGATGTCCCCAAGGCCACCTCAGTTGTGTCCAGGACACCTCTGATGTCCCCAAGGCCACCTTGGCCTTGTCTGGATGTCCCCAAGGTCCCCAAGGCCACCTCAGCCATGACAGGGACACCCTTGATGTCCCCAAGGCCACCTTGGTCCTGCCCAGGACACCCTTGATGTCCCCAAGGCCACCCTGGTCTTGTCTAGATGTCCCCAAGGCCACCCCAGGGACACCCTTGAGGCCACCAAGGCCACCTTGGCCTTGTCTGGACATCCCCAAGGCCACCTTGGTCCTTCCCAGGATACCCTTGAGGCCACCAAGGCCACCTTGGCCTTGTCTGGACATCCCCAAGGCCACCTTGGTCCTTCCCAGGATACCCTTGAGGCCACCAAGGCCACCTTGGTCCTGCCCAGGACACCCTTGATGTCCCCAAGACTACCCTGGCCTTGTCTGGATGTCCCCAAAGTACTCGAGGCCACCTTGACCCTGCCCAGGACACCCTTGATGTCTCCACCTCAGGCTTGTCTGGGTGTCCCCAAGGCTACCTCGGCCATGACGGGGACACCCTTGAAGCCACCAAGGCCACCTTGGTCCTTCCCAAGACACCCTTGATGTCCCCAAGACCACGTTGGCCTTGTCTGGATGCCCACAAGGTCCCCAAGGCCAACTCGGCCATGATGGGAACACCCTTGATGTCCCCAAGGCCACCTCAGTCCTGTCCAGGACACCCTCGATGTCCCCAAGGCCACCTCAGATTCTTCAAAGTGTCCCCAAGGCCACCTTGCCCATGATGGGGACACCTTTGAGGCCACCAAGGCCACCTCGGCCTTGTCTGATGTCCCCAAGACCACCCCAGGGACACCCTTGAGGCCACCAAGGCCACCTTGGCCTTGTCTGATGTCCCCAAGGTCCCCAAGACCACCCCAGGGACACCCTTGAGGCCACCAAGGCCACCTTGGCCTTGTCTCGATGTCCCCAAGGCCACCCTGACCCTGCTGGGGTCATCCCCGGGGTCCCCAGGGCCACCCTGACCCCATTGGGGAGGTCCCCAGGGTCCCCAAGGCCAC
>NW_009260554.1:4186-4615 GCF_000687185.1 Egretta garzetta | reverse complement strand
CCACGTTGGGCCATGCTGGGCCATGTCCGGCCATGTTGAGCCATGCTGGGCCATGCTAGGTCATGTCCAGCCATGTTGGGCCATGGTGGAACACGCCAAGGCCATGTTGAGCCGTGCCAGGCCCTGCTGGCCCAAGCCAGGCCGTGTCACCAGCGTGTCACCGGCGCAGGGGAGAACAAGGAGGAGGACAGCAGCGTCATCCACTACGACAACGAGGCCATCGCCCGGCTGCTCGACCGCAACCAAGATGCCACCGATGATGCCGACGTGCAGAACATGAACGAGTACCTCAGCTCCTTCAAGGTGGCCCAGTACGTCGTGCGTGAGGAGGACAAGGTGCGCCCGGGGGAGGGAGACACGAGGTGGGATGTGAGGGGGGGGTTGGGGGGGGGGTGGTGGAGGTGGGGAAGCTGGAGATGGTGGAGACGA
>NW_009260554.1:2279-3388 GCF_000687185.1 Egretta garzetta | reverse complement strand
TGGAGCCAACCATGACCGCCCTGGCGGTGGCCACCCCAGGCCGACAGGGTGCCCATGGGTGCCCGGGGTGGCGGCTGACGGGGACGTGTGCCGGCAGATCGAGGAGATCGAGCGGGAGATCATCAAGCAGGAGGAGAACGTCGACCCCGACTACTGGGAGAAGCTCCTGCGCCACCACTACGAGCAGCAGCAGGAGGACCTGGCGCGCAACCTGGGCAAGGGCAAGCGGGTGCGCCAGCAGGTCAACTACAACGATGCCGCCCAGGAGGACCAAGGTGGGCACGGGGAGTTACTGGGAGGGCACTGGGAGTTACTGGGAAGCATTGGGAAGGCACTAGGAGGCACTGGGAGTTACTGGGAGGACCTGGTGAGCAACCTGGGCAAGGGCAAGCAGGTGCGCGAGCAGGGCAATGACAATGATGCCACCCAGGAGGACCAAGGTGGGCACGGGGAGTTACTGGGAGGGCACTGGGAAGCATTGGGAGGGCACTGGGAGGCACTGGGAGTTACTGGGAGGACCTGGTGCGCAACCTGGGCAAGGGCAAGCGGGTGCGCAAGCAGGGCAACGACAACGATGGTGCCCAGGAGGACCAAGGTGGGCACTGGGAGTTACTGGGAGGTACTGGGAGGTACTGGGAGGACCTGGGAAGGCACTGGGAGGCACTGGGAAGCATTGGGAAGCCACTGGGAGGGCACTGGGAAGCACTGGGAGGACCTGGCGCGCAACCTGGGCAAGGGCAAGCGGGTGCGCAAGCAGGGCAACTGCAACGATGGTGCCCAGGAGGACCAAGGTGGGCACTGGGAGTTACTGGGAGGCACTGGGAGGGCACTGGGAAGGCATTAGGAGGGCACTGGGAGGACCTGGGAAGATGCTGGAACACACTGGGAGTTACTGGGAGGGGTTCTGATGCACTGGGGACCCTTCCCCAGGAGTGAGGTGGGTACAGGGCAGCTGGGGGCACTGGGAGGCACTGGTGAGGCACTGGGACAGACTGGGAGGCACTGGTGAGGCACTGGGACAGACTGGGAGGCACTGGGACAGACTGGGCGGCACTGGTGAAGCACTGGGACAGACTGGGAGGGCACTGGGACAGACTGGGAGGCACTGG
>NW_009260554.1:0-1345 GCF_000687185.1 Egretta garzetta | reverse complement strand
GTGTCCCCTCAGTGTCCCCTCTGTGTGTCCCCGTGCCCCCTGTTTCCCCCCATGTCCCCTCTGTGTCCCCTCAGTGTCCCCACATGTCCCCTCGGTGTCCCCACATCCCCTAGGTGTCCCCAAGTGTCCCCTTGGCATCCTCGTGTCCCCTCTGTGTGTCCCCTCAGTGTCCCTGTCTCCCCTCAGTGTCCCCTCAGTGTCCCCGTGTCCCCCCATGTCCCCTCTGTGTGTCCCCACATCCCCCGTGTCCCCTCACTGGGTCCCTGTGTGTCCCCGTGTCCCCTCGATGTCCCCTCAGCATGTCCCCATATGTCCCCGTGTCCCCTCCATGTGTCCCCCCGTGTCCCCTTGTCCCCTCTGTGTCCCCCCACTGTGTCCCCGTGCCCCCCATGTCCCCTTGGTGTCCCCTCAGTGTGTCCCCTTGTCCCCTCAATGTGTCCCCTCAGTGTGTCCCCATGTCCCCTCAGTGTCCCCGTGTGTCCCCTTGGCATCCCAGTGTCCCCTCTGCGTGTCCCCTCAGTGTCCCCTCTGCGTGTCCCCCATGTGTCCCCTCGGTGTCCCCTCTGCGTGTCCCCATGTGTCCCCTCGGTGTCCCCATGTGTCCCCTCAGTGTCCCCTCTGTGTGTCCCCGTGCCCCCTGTTTCCCCCCATGTCCCCTCTGTGTCCCCTCAGTGTCCCCACATGTCCCCTCGGTGTCCCCGCATCCCCTAGGTGTCCCCAAATGTCCCCTTGGCATCCTCGTGTCCCCTCTGTGTGTCCCCTCAGTGTCCCTGTGTCCCCTCGGTGTCCCCTCAGCATGTCCCCGTGTCCCCCTATGTCCCCTCTGTGTGTCCCCACATCCCCCGTGTCCCCTCACTGGGTCCCTGTGTGTCCCCGTGTCCCCTCTGTGTCCCCCTGTGTCCCTTCTGTGTGTCCCCTCCTGTGTCCCCCTCAGTGTCCCCTTGTGTCCCCTCTGTATGTCCCCTCTGTGTCCCCTCCGTGTCCCAGTGTCCCCTCAGCATGTCCCCATGTGTCCCCGTGTCCCTCTGTGTCCCCCTCATGTCCCTCTGTGTCCCCTCAGTGTCTCCTTGTGTCCCCTGTGCATGTCCCTCTGTGTCCCCTCAATGTCCCCGTGTCCCCTCTGTGTCCCCCTGTGTCCCTTCTGTGTGTCCCCATGTCCCCTCCTGTGTCCCCCTCATGTCCCTCTGTGTCCCCTTGTGTCCCCTCTGCATGTCCCGTGTGTGTCCCCTCCGTGTCCCTCTGTCCCCTCGGTGTCCCCTCAGCATGTCCCCATGTGTCCCCGTGTCCCCTCTGTGTGTCCCTGTGTCCCCCCGTGTCCCCTCAGCATGTCCCCGTGTCCCCCCAT
>NW_009260553.1:0-347 GCF_000687185.1 Egretta garzetta | reverse complement strand
GAGCGAGCCCCGGGTGCAGGCGGGTCCCCTCGCGCTCTCCCGGAATGACTTCTCTGCTGTAAGCAGCGCGTTCCGAGCTCTGCTGTGTGAGAGAAACCTCCCGGCTCACATCTCTTGTTCCCGGCACGCGCCCCTTTGGAGCACGGTACAGCCAGTACCCACCCCCTTGTGTCCCGAAACGGGTCCCTGGGCACCTCGGAAGGTCGGAACTTGGCAGGGGGGTTGGCAGGCACCCTTCCCCGGGCGGCACGGAGGTCACAGCCGTGTGGTGGGTGGAATAACGCCTTCCCAGAGGCTGGGGCACGAAAACGAGGGACACGGGGTTAGGAAGAGAAAAACTTGCCCAC
>NW_009260552.1:9787-9998 GCF_000687185.1 Egretta garzetta | reverse complement strand
CTCCCCCCACCGGGCGCGGACGCCGGTGGGGCACAGCCCCGCTCCGGGGGTGACGGGGAGGAGGCAGTGCTGTACCCTGGGCTGAGCGTCCCCGGGGAGCAGCACCCGTCCTCGCGCTGGCCAGTCCCAGGCCCCAATGCTCCTCTCGGGCAGGTCAGTCTTCAAGCCCTTCGTCTTCGTGGCCGGCCTCAAGCCCGCGCCGCAGGGGCGA
>NW_009260552.1:9230-9721 GCF_000687185.1 Egretta garzetta | reverse complement strand
CGGCATCAGGCGGCGCTGGAGCTAATGGAGAGGGACCAGGTACCGCAGACCCTTCCCCAGCCGCCGCTGCCCCGGGACCCTCGTGCTGCCCCGGTGATGTGGGAGGCAGTCAAATTCCCTGAGGGCACCCGGTCTCAGCTCTCCCCCATCCCCGGCACCACCAGGAGCGGGGCCAGAAGCTCCTGCAGACACTGCGGGACCTGGAGCAGCAGGGCCTGGAGGGGATGAACGCGCTGCTGGAGGGGACAGTGGCCCCCTGCCCAGAGGAGCTGGCCGACCTCTTCTTCGACTGCGTGGAGGCAGAGCTGAAGTTTTACACATAAACCCCACGCAGGTGGGTGGGCTCAGCCCCCCCATGGCATCACTCCTGGGTAGGGGATGAGAAAACCTTCCCGGTGCCCGGCCCCAGCTCCTCGCCCTCCTCCCGCGGACGGCGTGGTGGGGAACGGCTGGGCCCGCACCTTTCGCCCCCCCCCGGGGGGGGGGGGCCC
>NW_009260552.1:8596-9127 GCF_000687185.1 Egretta garzetta | reverse complement strand
CCTCCAGCCCCCTAACTTGCACAGGTGGAATCAACACTTTTGAGAGGTGACGGTGGCCTGAAACGCGGGTGCGGAGGGAAGGAGAGGGATGGGGAGCGGGGTCTGGAGTCCTGCCCGCAGCCCGCCGTGTTTTTTTTCCCCAGCATCAGGCATTGCTCCCTGTGCCCGGCCCCTCTGGGGCTGCCTGCAGGGCTGGGGGCTCCGCAGCAGACAGGCAGGTTGGTGTAGGAATAAAGAGGCTTTAATCCCAACTGCGCGGTGCCGTGCCGGTGCGGGGTATTTGGGGTAACTGCCTATTTCTTCCTCCTTTGGCACGAGCCTCCCCCTCCAGAGCCTTGGTGCGGGGCTGGCGCCTGCCGGGAGCTCGCTGGGGCAGCGGGCAGGCGTGCTGCCCACTGGGTCCTGGTAGGGGTGGCAGCTGCGTCCCCAGCTTCGCTTGGGGACGGGGCTGAGACCGTCGGGGTCGCGGGGCTGTGATGCTCGCTGCTCCCTCCCTGCCTGGGCTCGGCGGTGCAGGAGGCAGCAGCAGAC
>NW_009260552.1:4144-5047 GCF_000687185.1 Egretta garzetta | reverse complement strand
CTCCGGGGTCTTGAGGCGGGGTCGGCAGCTCCCACCGGCTGTGGCACAGACCCTCCCGGACAGCCCTGCCCCGGGGTCCGGCCGCCTGGATGAGAGCGTGCCGGGGTGTTTCCTACCCCTTTTAATCACGTTGTGGGTGGCTGGGAGATGCCCCAGCTGGTAATCAAGCGCTGGAAACCAGGTGAGTCCCGGTCCGTGGCAGCATCCCCCGGCAGTAGGTCCCTTTGCAGGGCTGGAGTGGGGGGAGGCGGCAGCCCTTGCCCCTTCCCCGTGGCCCATCGCTGCTCGCTCCCTTCAGGACAACGGTTACGTCCGGCTGCTGCGGCGGCAGGTGGAAGAGGTGTTCCGGGACAATCGGATGATTGCCGTCTGTCAGTACAACTCCATGCCTGCCGAGGACGTGGTGATGATGAGGCACTACCTCCGAAAGCACAACATTGAGGTCAAGTTTGTCCTGAACGAGGTAGGGGCAGAGCTGCTGGGGCAGATCCCGCTGTGGTTGGGGTGGGGGGAAGACGGATGAGAACTGGGACCACCGTGTGGTGCCTGCCGGGGTGAAAAGCTGCATTTTGAGAGCTGTCTCCCCCAGATTGCCAGACCCGTGCTGTCCCAGTCCAAGTACAAGAATCTCCTCCCTCTCTTTGTGGCGCGCAATATCCTGCTGGTGAGCCGGGAAGCGAAGGTGAAGGAGATGCTGCGGGTGCTGAAGGGAGTGCCGCAGGTCAACCTCCTGGGTGAGAGAGCCTTCCCTGCATCTCCCAGTTGCTGGGGCTGGGCTTGGGGCTCTTGTCTGTCACTGGGGAGAGGTGCTCCCACCTAGCAGGGTCCATTCTAACGGAGCTGCCACTGCGGGATCGCTGTCGTGCCTGTTAAAATGAGGGGGTGGATGGTGAGGGGCGGGAG
>NW_009260552.1:2028-2944 GCF_000687185.1 Egretta garzetta | reverse complement strand
ATCGGATGATTGCCGTCTGTCAGTACAACTCCATGCCTGCCGAGGACGTGGTGATGATGAGGCACTACCTCCGAAAGCACAACATTGAGGTCAAGTTTGTCCTGAACGAGGTAGGGGCAGAGCTGCTGGGGCAGATCCCGCTGTGGTTGGGGTGGGGGGAAGACGGATGAGAACTGGGACCACCGTGTGGTGCCTGCCGGGGTGAAAAGCTGCATTTTGAGAGCTGTCTCCCCCAGATTGCCAGACCCGTGCTGTCCCAGTCCAAGTACAAGAATCTCCTCCCTCTCTTTGTGGCGCGCAATATCCTGCTGGTGAGCCGGGAAGCGAAGGTGAAGGAGATGCTGCGGGTGCTGAAGGGAGTGCCGCAGGTCAACCTCCTGGGTGAGAGAGCCTTCCCTGCATCTCCCAGTTGCTGGGGCTGGGCTTGGGGCTCTTGTCTGTCACTGGGGAGAGGTGCTCCCACCTAGCAGGGTCCATTCTAACGGAGCTGCCACTGCGGGATCGCTGTCGTGCCTGTTAAAATGAGGGGGTGGATGGTGAGGGGTGGGAGTGCTGCCTGCAGGAGCGAGGCTTTCTTCATGTGCCTGGGGAAGACAAAAGGGCTTGGGCTCTGGCACCCTGTCTCCCATCCTCAGCTCTGCTCCTCTTCCAGGCGCCTGCATCGACAACGCCATCCTGAGCAGGCAGGGAGTGGAGAACTTCGCCAAGCTGCCCTCACTGGAGGCCGCCCAGGGGCAGACGGTGGGTGCCATCACCCTCCTGCCCTCCCAGGCGTCCTCCCTGCTCCAGCGCGGCTCCGCGCACCTCACGGCTCTCCTGGATCAGCACATCCGCCAGCTGCAGGCTGGGGAGACAGGGAGCCCGGCCGAGCCCGCCCCTGCCCAGACCTCGGGGGCCCACTGATGCTGGCCCCTGG
>NW_009260552.1:0-788 GCF_000687185.1 Egretta garzetta | reverse complement strand
GCCGTCCCAGGGTTATCCGGGGACCCGGCCCTCAACAGCAGCCAGGACACCTGGGTACCCTGGCAAGCGAGGGTGGGGGGGAAGCTTCCCCGTGCCTCAGTTTCCCCCTCCTGTACTCGGGAAGGGCACAGGCAGCGCCCTGCTGGGAGAAAGCACAGCTAAATCGGGGTTTTCAGGGGGCATGTCCTGGCTTGAGGGTGCTGGGACGGACCGGGGCTGATCACGGTCTCTGTTCCCCTGGTCGCCCTCCCGGCTGTGCCCGCTGCGGAGTTGCCCTGTGGCACCGAGTCCATGGGGCGACGGGAGCAGGGACGGACTCTGGACCCGCCAGGCAGGCGGGCGAGGGCTGGGCGGCGGAGGCAGCGAGATAAGGCTGGGGAGGTCGAAGGCTCCATCTCGCACAGAAGCTTCTGGGTCGTGGCTGCAGCCATATGTGAAGGTCCCCGTTCCTGGGGGGCAGGAGGATCCCCCCAGCCCTTGTCCCCGCAAGGGAAGGGGTGAGGGTGTCTGGCAGGGCAGGAAAGCTGCTGGCAGGGTGGGAGATGCCATCCCCGGGCTCCCTGACGTGGTGTCCCCTCCTCGCAGTGGCTCCCACCGCCCGGGCCGTGACGGCCAAGCTCAGACCACCAGCCCTGCAGTGCAGATGGGAGGGGGGGCTTGGCCTGGTCCCCCCATCCCGCTCCGCTCGCCAGCCATGGGCAGCCACGAGAAGGACCTGTCCTCTCCAAAAAAGGCCCTGTCGCGCTCCAACAGCACCGTGTCTTCCAAGCACAGCAGCGTTCAGCACG
>NW_009260551.1:0-602 GCF_000687185.1 Egretta garzetta | reverse complement strand
CACAGCAAAATTCCAAATGTTGAAGGTTTTTCACGGCAAAATTGCAAATTTTCAAAATGTTTCGCTGCGAATTGCAAATGTTGAAAAAATTTCATGGCAGAATTGCGAATTCTGAACGTTTTTCACTGCGGAATTGCGCATTTTGAACATTTTTCATGGCGGAATTTCAAATTTTGAAAAATTTTCATGGCGGAATTTCAAATTTTGAAAAATTTTCATTGCAGAATTTCAATTTTTGAAAGTTTTTCATCACAGAATTTCAAAATTTGAACGTTTCCCACTGCAGAATCTCAAATTTTGAACATTTTTCACTGCAGAATTGACATTTTGAAAAATTTTCATTGCAGAATTTAAATGTTTGAACTTTTTTTATCTCAGAATCTCAACTTCTGAACATTTTCCATTGTGGAATTTTAAATTTTGGAAAAGTTTTCATTGCTGAATTTCAATTTTTGAAAACTTCATTGCAGAATTGCAATTTTTGAACTTTTTTCATTGCAGAATTTCAAATCCTGAACACTTTTCATCACAAAATTTCAAATTTTGAAAATTTTTCATCATGGAATTGCAACTTTTGAAAATTTTCTTTGGCAGCGGGGGAA
>NW_009260550.1:4456-4928 GCF_000687185.1 Egretta garzetta | reverse complement strand
CACCCCACAGCATGCCTCGGAGCTGCCTGGCGGGAGCAGAAACCGGGGATGTCCTTTTCACCAGCGGCTTTGCTTTGTCCCCTGAGGGTCTTGGGGAATTTGTGACTCACTCTGGATTCCTGTCAGTCCCGTCATGGTGAAAATACGTGTGGTTGGAGACAGTCGGACTCCGGGCCGGACCCAGTTCCTTCCTGAGGCACTCGGCAGCCCTCCGGCTCTGCCCAAGGCTGCGCTTGCAGGAAAAGGCCCTTCCGAGAGCGCTGGCTGAGCAGCAGGGTGGGGGTCCCAGCGGATGGGGCTCTTGCAGGACCCTCGTTTGGGCACCCAGAGCACCCTGGGGTCCCGGGGAGCAGGCAACCCTCGTGCCCAGTGGGATGCAGTGCTCCTCATGCGTGGGCACCAGGGTGCAAGCACCCCCTGACCGGCCGCAGCATCCTCCCTCCGGGCTGCAGCCAGGAGCCCTCCAGCCCCT
>NW_009260550.1:2087-2733 GCF_000687185.1 Egretta garzetta | reverse complement strand
GTGGGGCAGGGCAGGGGTGGATGGTGCTCCATCCTGGCTTCCCCGGTCATGTCTGGGGCAGGCGGATGCTGGCCCTGACTTAACCCCCCCGGCAGCAGGACGGGGGCGAGCGGGGGGCACGGGCAGCCTCCGCCGAGCAGCACAAGGCTCTCTAAGAAGTCCCTGCAGAGCGGAGCCAGCTCCCGGGTACAACTGGCCCCTTTATCCCGGTCCAGCCAGGCTGTGCGTGTGAGCTGGCTCTGCTCTGCTCGGCAGCCCCACGGTTAACCCTCCCGGCGCTGAGCCAGCCCTGCTCCCGTGGGGTGCAAGCTGGTCCCCATCGTGCCCCGGCTGGACGGGCACGTCTGGGGGTGCCGAGCTGCAGCCGGGCACCCGCCTGGCTTTAAGGACCGCATTTATTTTCCCCTTGGTATTTCCCCCCTGGAGCCATGGGGGTGCTGGCGAGACCCCCAGTGCAGCAGGGCGCTCACCGGGGCTCTCCCCTTTCCCATCCAGGCTGTGCCCGCGCCGGCCGCAGCTACCCCACCGGAGCCACGTACCGGGAGAACTGCAACCTGTGGTGAGTGCCCCTGCGCTCCCCGTGCCGGCACGGGGCTGGCACGCTGCCTGCCCGGAGGAAGGGCATCGGGGGGCACCCGGGCTGCCT
>NW_009260550.1:0-486 GCF_000687185.1 Egretta garzetta | reverse complement strand
CTGGGCTGTGGTGTGCCCCCCAGCCCCTGGTGCAGAAGCAGCCCCAGCCCCATGCTGGCTGCCCACGATGGCAGCGGGTCCCCGGCTCGGGGTGGGCAGCACTTGCCCGGGGTCCCCCTGGTGACCCCAGGGCCACCATCCCTCCCTGGCTGACTGTCCCCTCTGGTGCCACCCCCCCTGCAGCACCTGCGGCTCCGGCGGGCAGTGGCAGTGCGAGGACCATGCCTGCCTGATGGATGGGGAACTGATCGACGCTGTCAACAGGGGCAATTACGGGTAAGGACCGGGCACCGGGAGGATGGGGAAGGGATGCTTTGCCCCTCGGTGCTTTTTGGGGCACCCCTGACCTGCGCCCCCTCCTGCTGCACAGCTGGAGAGCTGCCAACTACAGCCAGTTTTGGGGCATGACGCTGGAGGACGGGATCCGGCACCGCCTGGGCACCTTCCGGCCCTCTCCCACCGTCATGAACATGAACGAGATGCAGG
>NW_009260549.1:2370-2868 GCF_000687185.1 Egretta garzetta | reverse complement strand
TGCGGCTCTCACGCGGCAGCAGCGGCTCCTCCTCCTCCACCATCGCTGGGGGTGGGCTGGGGGGCGCCATCGCCTGACCCCGCATGTCCCTGACAGACGCCGTGGGGCAGAGGCAGCCATTGTGGGGCAGAGAGAGGAGCATCGCTGGGGGTGGGCTGGGGGGCGCCATCGCCTGACCCCGCATGTCCCTGACAGACGCCGTGGGGCAGAGTCAGCCATTGTGGGGCAGAGAGAGGAGCCTGTGGGGCTGGGCAGGCTGTGGGGCAGAGGAGCGGAGGGAGCTATGGGAGGGAGCCCTGCCCCATAGGGACACCCTGCCCCATAGAACCCTAGACTCATAGATCCTGCCCCATAGGGACAACCTGCCCCATAGATCCTACCCCATAGAACCCCAGACCCATAGATCCTGCCCCATAGGGACAGCCGGACCCATGGATCCTGCCCTGTAGGGAGGGCTGGACCCACAGATCCCTGCCCCACAGATCCCTGCCCCATGGG
>NW_009260549.1:0-853 GCF_000687185.1 Egretta garzetta | reverse complement strand
GGGGCACCCCCTGTGATTTGGGGCGTCTCCCCACCTCCATTTGGGGGGGTTGAGGGGGATTGGGGGGCATTGGGGGTCCTGACCCCCTCCCCCTGCCCCCCCCAGTCTCCCCCTATTACCGGTCGAAGCTGCGGGGCCTCTACACGACCGCCAAGGCCGACGCTGAGGCCGAGTGCAAGCAGGGGCGCGCCCCTCCCCCAATCCCCCCCCAGATTGGGGTTGGGGGTTCTAAGCCCCAAACCCCCGGGGTTTTACCTCAAAAATCCCCATTTACTTCAAAAATCCCCATTTTTTACCTCACCCCGCTCCCCTTTTCCCCCCCAAATCCCCCTTTTTCCCCCCAAATCCCCCACTCCCCCCTCAAATCCCCATTTATTATTTCCAATCCCATTTTGCTCCAAAACCCCTGATTTTTTACCTCAAAAATCCTTATTTTGTTCCCAAATTCTCTATTTCCCTCCTAAAATCCCCATTTTTTATGTCAAAATTCCCCCCCAATTCTCCCCTTTTCCCCCCGAATCCCCCCGTTTTCCCCCCCAATTCCTCCATTTTCCCCATTTTGGTCCTGAAATTTCAATTTCTTAGCTCAAAAAAATGTTTTTTTCCCCAAATGTTCCTGAAATCACGATTTTTTACCTCAAAAGTCCCCATCTTTTCCCCCAAATGCTGCATTTCACTCCTGAAATCCCCATTTTTTACCTCAAAACTCCCCGTTTTTTACCTCACCCCCTTCACTCCCAAATCTCCCCTCTTCCCCTTAACTCCCCCCTTTTTTTGGCCCCGTCCCCTTCTATTTTTGTTAGCCTCGCCCCCTTTTTTTGTTGGCCCCGCCCCTTCTTTTTTCCGATGGCCC
>NW_009260548.1:40939-41618 GCF_000687185.1 Egretta garzetta | reverse complement strand
CCCCCCCCCGCCGCTGTGTCGCAAGGCGCTCCGTGCTGCACGCACGTGCCGTGCGGCCCCTTCGCAAGCTGCCATGCGACATGAAACATAAAAGCTGCCTGAGCCACACACCCTGCCCTCGTCCCTGCTCTCCCGCCTGAGCATTCGAGTGAGCTGAGGAAAACAGCGGGAAGAAGTAAATTAAAAGGCCTTTCCCAGGTGGGAGAGACCTAGACTTCCTAGAGTTCTAAAGTTAGCAGCCAAGAGCCTCCAGGCCACAGGTGCTGCCTCGAATCTGTTTGATAAGACCCCCTGCGCACACACAGGGAGGGAGCAGCACAGCTTTACAGAGGCTTTTGAGCCACAACTTAAGAGCATGTAGAGTCAAGAGAATAAAACAGACCGTTACACAGGGGTAGCTGTTAATTCCCCTGTAGTGTGCAGTATCAACTCTGAAAAAAATGTGAATCACCAGAGCCATAAAAAGTGGGACTGAAGCCCCATCGTTCAAAATGTAGTGCCTGGATCCTCCTTTCTCCCCACGGCTGCACGACAGCAATCCAGGGGGTACCACCCCATTTCTCCTCCCCTGCACAGGACCGATGGCTTACTAACCCTCTCCTCCACTTCTAATTCCCAGCTACGACTTTATGTCCATTACCCTGGTGTCGGTGGCTCCCCGCCGCAGGCACCGCGCCAC
>NW_009260548.1:37401-40240 GCF_000687185.1 Egretta garzetta | reverse complement strand
AGTAAAGAAGTTTTTCCTCATATTCAACTGAAACCTCTTATGTTTCAGTTTGCACCCGTTGCCCCTTGTCCTGTCGCTGGACACGACTGCAAACAGACTGCTTCCATCCTCTTGACTTCCGCCCTTAAGATATTTGTTTGTATTGATGAGGTCCCCTCTCAGTCTTCTCTTCTTCAGGCTGAACAAGCCCAACTCTCTCAGCCTTTCCTTGTAGGGGAGATGCTCCAGTCCCTTTATCATCTTAGTTGCTCTCCTCTGGACTCTTTCTAGGAGTTCCTCATCTTTCTTGAACTGGGGAGCCCAGAACTGGACACAGTACTCCAGGTGGGGTCTCACCAGGGCAGAGTCGAGGGGGAGGAGAGCCTCCCTCGACCTGCTGGCCACACTCCTCTTAATGCACCCCAGGATGCCATTGGCCTTCTTGGCACAAGGGCACCCTGCTGGCTCATGGTCAGCTTGTCATCCACCAGGACTCCCAGGTCCCTCTCAGCAGAGCTGTTTCCCAGCAGGTCAGCCCCCAGCCTGTACTGGTGCGTGGGGTTTGACCTCCCCAGGTGCAGCACTCGACACTTCCCAACACCCTGGCTCAGAGCTTGGCATCTATGACGTCGAAAAGGCAGAGATCATCTCACTCGCCCAAACTCAGCTGAGCAGGAAGGAACAGCATGTCTGGACATCAGCCCTAAGAGATGCCAGGCTCGAGTTGCTCTAATACCTTATGATGGACTTGATATATCACATTTCTGCGACCCACAGCATTAAAGGATTTAAAATACATCGTACCATCACACTAACAACCCTTCGGAAGGCCTAGGGTAACAAAACACACTGAAATTCAGCTCTGCTTGCATGCAGTGCTACTGATGCTGCATTTGCACATGGTGCGCCACAAATTCTGACTAAAGCAAAAAGAGTTTATACACTTATTTGGAATGACTGGCGACGAAATTATAATGAAATGTCGCCATTTATTAACCTGTTAGCCTGGTATCCTGACCAAATCTCAAACAAAAAATGCTGAGGTTTGTGGGTTTTTTTTTCAATGATTCACTGTAGCTGTGACCTAAGTTTTAAGTTTTCTGGGTATAAAATATGATTCCGGAGCTCATATTTTTTTTTTTTTGGGGGGGGGGGGGGGGGGTTGGGTGCGCGCACAATGACATATCTCAAAAAAAGGCTTAAATGGGAGGGAGAACTTAACATTAAAATTCTACATTACAAACAGCAACTTAACTTCACCTCTTTTCTTTGTAATATAGGTTAGCTATATTGATGAGGAACTAGAGCCAGCTTCGTATCACTAACTGATGGTATGTTCAGACTAGCTGGACAAGAACCAGGCACATTTTCAGCAAACTGTAACAGAGCTTCCACAAATATGCCTAAGAGTGTGACCAATTCTTTTCTCATCAAACGCGTAATTTCCCCTGGTACCTTTTTATTTACAGTCTTTCTCTCTTTCACACACACAAATCCACACTAACTGAAATTGTTTTTTCCTCAGTCTATATATTTCATTTTTGTTCATGAATACGAATGTGTCAGCACACAAAACAGAACTAGAGGGTAACACCTAATAACAGACCATGGATACACTAGAAGCTCCGAAACATTCAACAGTTTAAGCACAATAGGAATTTGTTTAATATAAGAATTTATAATTTGATTTATTCTTACTGTGGCTGCTGAGTTACAGCAGTAGCAATTAATTTCTCACTAACTACAGAATCCAGGAAGAAGCAGGAAGCCGAAGCCATGAAGCTTTACAGGTTCAAAGAGCCTGCAGTCTTATTTTGCACAGCTATGGGCAAGTCTGGAAGGAACAGGAACACAGAGGTCCAGCCAGCAGGGCTCCAGATCTTCACTAAAATACTGGGTTGCTTTGGGTTAGAGGGGAAAACCAGAAGTTACAATTGTGAAGGCAATGTTTACAGTGAAAGTAGGTTGAGATCCACACACCAACACCTGCTTACGCTTGCAGAACCCCAGGGAGATCGAGTCTTTTGAGGAACACTTGGTCATTTCAATGAACAGTAACTCAGATGTGGACGACTACCCTTCAGGTATCTACAACGTCAACTATAGTGCTACCCAGAGTGATAAAAAGAGGAAGAGTTCATCTTTTCGTAGGCTTTCAATAGCATGTGACAGGACTGAAAAATGAGGTAAGCAAGAGCTGTTTAAAGCTGTGGCTTCAGGGGAAACTGAGGCTAACAGCTCCCTAGAGCCGAAAGGAGATGACTGTGTTCCCATCCCCTCCTGCTCTTTGTCATCCTCTCCTAGAGGCTGAGTTCCTCCCTTACTACTATATCCTTTTACAAACCACTTTAGCTCACTGTAAGAACAGGAAATATCTAGCCTTTCTCTTGCTTTTTCACAGGATAATTGACTCGTACAGGCATCTTCACTGGTGCTTGGCACACCAGAGGTAAGCAGCGAGCTGGGAATGGGCAGCAGGGACATCCTCCTCCCACATCAAGGCAAGCTGTTCAGGCAGTCTGTCCTTCTCATGAAATCACAGCTCAACATAATCCCACCTCAGAATCAGCAGACTGGAATACCTAAGTGCTTCTCAGTCTTCATATTACCCAACTTGTGGAGCCATCTGATTTTATATATGTGTGTGTATATATATATAAAATACTATTTTGGTAGTGAAGATCAGCAATGGAGTGTCAAACTCAAATACCTTCAGGCAGTTTATCTAAACTGGGGATTAGTCACTTCACAGATGCAAGCTTAATGGACAATATCAGTGGATTTGTACTCATCCTGAACTAATTCTCCTTGAACCTTGAACGCTTCCGTACAGTGTACCGACAGCCCAGTGTTCCAGCAG
>NW_009260548.1:36644-37381 GCF_000687185.1 Egretta garzetta | reverse complement strand
CAGCTCTGCATTCCCTAAAATATTTTTAATCTAAGTTTTCCATTATCTGGGCTATCTCTGCTTATTATTACTGTGCAGCAGCAAATCAGCTGCATAGCGGCTTGCTAAACTGAAAGGGCCTAAGATAGCACAGTAGACATGGTCTAAAATGTAGATGTGCTGATAACAAAAACCTCATTCACCCTGGATGAGATGGTTTGGCGTCCCAATGAAAAAAAAAAAAACCAACAAAACAACAAACCAAAAAACCAACACCTTGGAGTGAAGTAAATCCCTACAAAAAGACAATTTCAGAAAGAAAACTTCAACTCAAGTTCATGCTTTGTTGCTGTTATGCACGTTTCCCCTAAAATCCAACAGTGGTAAATTTGAACTGCAGCCTATGTGAAAAATCCTCTGCCTGGAAGACTATAAACACAAAATTCAAACCCAAATGAAAACTGCTAAGAAAGAAAAATACCAGTCCATAAATACAAGCCCCAAAATACAAGCTCTCAAGTCCATTTCTAGCAGTGCCGTGATGACTTTACCAGATGTCAAGTGTGCCAGGTCAAAAATAAGAACTGCCTTCTTAAACGCAGGCAACATGATACTTTTAACACCATAATCCATGTCTCTGAAAATTCGTCAGAAAATTGGACTAACAAGCCTCCCAGGGCTCTAAAAATGAAGTGATGCATGACTGCAATGGAATTCTAAAATTGCCAACTGATTTGAAGGAGGTTTTATATATATAT
>NW_009260548.1:31734-36626 GCF_000687185.1 Egretta garzetta | reverse complement strand
TACACACACACAGACATCTATTAGAGAGGAAAATTTTATATAGTTAAAAAAGTGATCTATGGCATATAGCAAGCACCTGGAGCTGCGAGAACCCATTCTCAGATTTGGCTACTGATTCTTCTCCTGATGATGTGCAGCAACATTACAGAATCACATCTAATGAAAAGTGCTTTGTCAGCCTGGACTTTGCAAGAGCTCATGAATATGTGAAGCCCATCCCGTTACATTCGTATCATGCTCTGCCCAGTGAAAAGAGCTACTATGTACTGAGGCACCTTATTTCAAACAGCAGCATCTTCTGTACCTAAAAGCTCCTCCTGATAAAACTAAAAGCCAAAATCCTTGCATACAGCGAAATATTTCCAAAGAAGCTACTGTGTTGTGCTCTGACGTTCTGAAACCTATTCTTGGAAAAGCTTGCTATAGAATGCTAATGTCTTTACAGCTTCTCCCCCCCTCTTTTTTAAAGGAGCAAGAACTGAAAAGTCAGTCATAGTGGGCCTGCATCTATGTAGTGGTTATATTATCTTTTGCTCCTTTCATTTTGTATAAATTACATTTAACGCACTAAATGTATGCTTGTAAAAGTAAATAAACACACATCATCACAAGAACACACAAAACAAAAGCTATTGAATAACACTGCATTTCACTGTATCTCTTATTAGGGGTTTCACGGAACATGCCCAACACCTTAAAATGTAATACTAAGCAAGCCTACATATTTCACAAAGATATGGAAAACATCCAGTTAAAATGCAGCAAGGCCAATCTGATAGCAATGCAGTATTATTAGCATAAGTTGCTTCCCTTGCTAAAAGCTTGATTCTGCCATTCCTACAGATACAGGGCAGAAGTCTGCTCAGAAAGCAAGTACCTCTTTAAATCAATGGTGCTTTTTACAAAGTAGCATCCTTCTCAGTGCCAACATCAGTAACGCAACTGGCCCTTTGTGATTTAACCGTGCAATATCAACTACAGCTAAAGAAGTTATAGTTGATTAATTTGTTTTCTGAAAAAGAAAAGGAGAATACTGCTGCCTCTGCCCATGAGCCCACCTTGAGGTCAATGGTAAGAAGCGGGTAGCTTTCCATCTTTGCACTCCCATCCTCTGCCTGGAGACACCACCTTTTAAATGGGATGTACACAGCACTGGCACACCTCTATTTTGACCGCAGTAGCATTAGAGAGGAAAAGGGGGTGGGGGGAAGATTTTTCAGATATTTTTCAGAAGCACTCAGGTACAATGGAATTCTATTTGCCAAGTGATTTAGAACCAAATTTTCAAAGTTGTAGACCTGTCTAAAAGACCTGCACAGACGTCACCCCAGCGAGACTTCTCAAAGGCACCAATGCGAAACAAAAGACAACAGCTCAGAATTCAAAGTTAGTTATTCTGGCTATCGGCTGGTAGCGCAGCTACTGTGCTCAGAGATTACTGTGTTCATGATAATTGCACAAAGATTAATTACCAAACTGTCTCTGCCCCATATCTAACTGTTTCGCCTGTTGCCCAACAACCCACTACAATTCTTGTCCAAATTCCATGACCAACCCTGCCAAATGAGTTCTCCTTAACTTCATGCATTGTGTGAGTGCAAGTACAAGCTATGCTTCAAGTTTCTGCATACAGGGAACTCAGAACAGATACTTCATTTTGATTATTGGGAAAATTGCACCACTGAAGCCAACATCACAGTCATTTGTGCACATCACTGAAACGGCTGCAGCATCATGCAGAACTGCAACATGCACTGACATTTGGCAGCAGAACCCACGAGCCATCTTCACAGGCTCAGAGAGAATATTCAACCGTGACACACTGAAAAAAGTCTAGGTTTCTTGAAACTGTACTAAAAAGCTCAGCTGTCCAAACAACTTTCAAACTTGCAGGGTTTTACATTACTCAGTTTTACAGAAATAATTGAGATAAATAATTACAGTGTCACAAGCCTTATCTTTCCAATTTTCATATCAGAAAAAGTCTGAAAGGATTTTGATTACCTTGCGCTTGTCTGGACAATGATTTTTTTTTTTCCCCCCCCCCAATCACACGTTTATGATCTTTATAAGATGTTGCTTCTTACGGAGAGTCATACTGCAACAATCCATAAGGCAGCTAAGACTGAAGATGTTTCGAGAAGACCCCTTCCTCCAGATCAAAGGTGGAGTGATGCAAGATGCTTTCACTTTTCATCACTGCCCTTATGTCAGCAATAAACGTGCCAGAGATCATGCAAGCCCTCCCTAATCCCATTTTAAATGAGCTGGCTTAAAACAGAGTAAGAGACAATTAGCCACAAGAACTGCCACCGGAAGAATACATCAGCAACATCTTAAACTACCTCAGCTATTTTAAAATTGGATTTGCCCACACCTCTACTTCAGTAGAGATGTGCATCATGCTGCCAGAGCACATTTCAGAGAAGGTGCATAAGCCATTTTGGTACAAGTGAATCACTTCAACAATATCAGTATAGTTAACGTAGTACAAAGTGGCAGGGAGCAAAATTAGAAAGTATTTCAGGCCAATACCAAGCGCTTTGGTAGTTTGCACAGTAACTGTGAAAAACAGAAGTGGATTTGAAAACCCAGAATTAAAAGCAGCCACAACTCACTCATTCTGCTCTTACAAAAGAAACAAAAAAAGGCCAAACAATTTATTGAAGGAAGAGAACAACCCTCTCTGATTTCTGTTCTCGAGTTCCTCTTTTGGCATCTAGTGACTCACGGCAGAATACCTGTTCCACTAATATCTGCTCATAGCCCTCAAAACCCACAAGATTTTCTCCCTCAGTATTAAAATTATCCAATTCAGGAGCAATAGGAGCACAGAGTATGTTTCTCTATCTTGTTGTTGTTATTAATTAAGTACCATTTGCTGCTCCTGAATTGCTATTACATAGTTGCACTGGGTGGGTGTGTTAGAAAGTAATGGAAGATGGATCAACAGCTGTAGTTATTATGAAAATTATGGCAGCACATCAGAGGAATTGCAGCTGCTCAATTCATGCAAATAAGAGCTACTTGACAATGACTATAATTACACAGCATGTCAAACAACATAGCTAGAGTAAAAGTAGAGACTACGTATTTTAGAAAGCCAAAAGACTTCCATTTCGTTACGTTCACATTCCCTAAACTCCTATTTAGGGATAACAGGATTCACTTTCTGTCAATGGCCTCACAGATACAGAAAGGTCTACTAAGCCCCCCAGGTGCGTTTCCCTGCCAATGCTGCAGCGGTCAAACGCGGGACCCCTCTGCCCGTGTACCAGGCATTTATAACACTGCCCGTACTCAGGGACCACAGTCAGAACTGGGGTTCCAGTTCACCAGGTGCTGTGTAGACATGAAGAAAGTTCCAGCCGCATCTGGTTTCAAAGCAAAGGAAGTTTGCTTCCGAGTGGCTCATACAATGTAGATACCATCTCCTCTATCCAAAGCCTGTTCCCCATATTTGGGACAGCACTGTAACCCTCTAGTTTATTTTGCTTAGTATTACTTTTGAATGTAAGTACTTCAGGTGCTAAGGCTCTCTCAACACCTTTCCTTCTCTTAGATAAAAACATCACTAAAAGCTCCTCATTTTCAGAGACATTTTATTATTTTAATTTCTTCCAGCTCCTGTTCTGCACTCAGCCTCTTTAATTAAAGCCTTCTGTTTTTCGCTAGTTGTTTCATGCTGGCAAGTCCCTGCACCTGCATGGAAAAAAACCAGGGACAGAACCTCATTGCTTTCTTCTGCATCTCAAACTCCTTTAAAAAACTGTACAGCACAAAGTTATGTTAAAAATAATAAACCCAGTACACAAAATACCAGACTAGTGGGGAGTTTTATTTATTTATTTTTACTTTTCACAGTCACATAAGGAGACATAAGGGGACATAGACTCGGGTGAGGCGTTGGACCCACTTGGTCTATGACACAGCTGGTTGCTAAAGCTCCTCACTGTTCTTGTTTTACACAGTGATTCAAACTGTATAACATGACAGTAAATAACCTTTCCTCTGTACTATCAGGAAGCCCAAACTTTTTTCCTGTGAAGTCTGCTGACAAAGCCCAGTTCCTAATGCCTTGAAATTCAGGGACCCAACTCCTGGTAAAAGCAGTACTTCAAGCATCCCACATTTCATAGGTACAGTCATTAAATCACCAACCCAACATGGCAGCTACTCAAACTGTTGATCTTACCTGAAATCACATGCCGTGGTAAGTTCTGCTCCTCCTCCAACAGCTTTTCCTTGGATTAGCGCAACGCTGATCAAAGGCAATCTACACAAGAGAGTTTTGTAACCAAAAGTTATGCTTTTAGTCTTCTAGAAATTATAGAAGGATTCAAACAAACCATCTCTATAATAAAAGATCAGAAAAATATACTGTTCTAACTCATTCGAATAACTATCGTTGTGGGTAAGTAACACAATACCAATTCCACTTACACTAAAATGATTATTCCATAATTAATATGGAATCCCAAAATGAAACAGCAAGACAGATATATCAAATGGAATCAAAGTAAAGATGATCACATACTATGTTATGAAAAATACATACTACATAAATACTACATAATACATACCTAAAAAGACTGTCTGCAAGAAGGAGCGACAGGACAGCAACACAAGACCCTACCCTAAGCCAGTACACTACAGAAAGCAGTAAAAAGGGACATGAAGAACTGCATGGCTGGGTTATCTAAAAATAATGATATTCAGCATGATACCTTCAGCAGCTTCTTCAGAGTGCTACCATCTCAGTCATCAACAAAACTTTTTTTTTTTTTGAGGACAAAACCATCCTCTGAGGATAGCAACAATCTGTTACCTTTGATGGTGGTGTATTTAATCATGCTCAAGGTATTTAATCATGTTCAAGGTAATTCAAAGGA
>NW_009260548.1:14126-31692 GCF_000687185.1 Egretta garzetta | reverse complement strand
GTGAAATGAATACTAATGAACAGTGACTGATTTAGGATAAGCCCAATTCCATAAGAAATGAAGATAACTGGTTATTCCCAGAGTTTGCATACTGATACAGCTGTTTTGTCTCTTACTACAAAGAGACATTTAACTCATTAAGCAGTTTTGAAACCACATTCAGAAATCAGCTTCCCAATCATCACCACATGTTTGGTTTTACTTCTACTTTAACGGAAGCATCAACAATTTCTTATGGCACACTTAGCAGCTGCAGCACATTTCATACAGTACAAGGCACAAGTGAACCCCCTGGGAGAGGGTAACCTCATTTTTCCTATGGTCTATGGGGAACCAGAAGATATGGGTCCATGTCCACTACATCCACACACTGATCCATCTGAGGCACCCCCTTCAGGATCACGGTCAGCCTCAGCTCCCGCTGAGGGAGATTGATCCTGTCTACAATAGATGCCCCCAGTGCTCCCCCGAACCACAGCTTCAACGTACTAAGACAAGACACCTGAGGCGAGGGCTTAATCTTCATACATCTTCCTCCTCTTTGCTTTGTCCCATCAATTTTGATTATATGGAGGCCAACTTACACAAATAGATTCTAATTCTGATCCTGAGGATTCCTTACAGTACTACTACTAAGTCTCCAGTCTCCTGGGCAGTTTTACAGAACAATATTAACTCGTAACACTTTCTCATACAGCTTATTTGAAAACAAAGAATATTTATCTTTAAAGAGCTTTGAGCAGAAAAAAAGACAGACTCTACCACACATGGATTTAATAGAAATGTGATTTCTTAAGGGAAGCTAAATCTAAAGGAAAGGAAAAAATGTTTTTCAGAAGTACCAGATGGTAGAACTGAATATATTCCTCTTATGAAGTGGGAAGATTAAATAAATATATTAAATAAATGTTACCTGCGTAGGCTGCATAAGCTAGCCCTGCTTGTTTTTTAAGAGCTACCGATTCCCACTGAGCTACAGAAGTCAGCTTCAGAAACTTTAAAGGCCTAGATTTCCTTAACTCTACGTATCTCCTGGCCCTCCACATATAAGCCTATAGAGTTTTTTTCTGTTCCAGTCTCTGCAAAGTCTGATAGTTGCAAAATGTCAAGGCCTAATTTAAATCCATAAATACCTACCTCATTAACATGTGAGTACAAGGTTTGGAATCCAAAGCTACATACTTAAAACTATGTATTTAACTTTAAACATCTTGTTAAAGAGTTAGCCAAAACATATCCCAATCCTTATAATTACTTCACAAAGAAGGGTAAATAAAATGTATTACCTCATAAGTCTGGTTAAAGTGTTTTGCATAAACATGCACATATTCATCCCATCCTACAAAGAATAGGAAATTAAAAAATGTTACGTGATCCTAATGTGAAGCAATTAAACACACAGATGGAGTAGACAGCAATATTCATTATATTTACTCTAGCTGGCTTTTTTTCTCTTCGGTTAGTCTTGCCTGAATGCCAGCCCAACCCCACAATGCACAAATAGAAAACATAGTATAAAGCAGGTTAAGAAAAATTCAGAACTCAATCAATTTATATGAATTTCAGTTACAGTTACACCACTGTTAAAAGTAATTGCAATACTGAATTTCTACGACGTGAAATTTTACATCCTTTCCTCTTAATTTCCTCTTCTTGCTCCTAGTTAAACACCCATAAAGCTGATTTTTAAAAGTATGCATAGGAGCATAGAGCACTGCACACTTTTTACTGTTCCAACTCCACAAAGTTTTAGACAAGATACAATTTACCAACTACATTTTTTTACTGTCTGGGCCAAAAGCATTTCAGCCCTCCCCCCACCCCCAAACAACTAGAAAGAAGATAATTCTTATTTCTCTCCTCCTTTATGTTCTACATCAGCTTGCAAACAATAGTGAATGCAGAACAATTGTTCCCTTCTCTTCCAGTACAAGAACTAAGGGGTTCCAAATAAAAGCAGTTCCTGCTAGGTTCAAAACAAGTATTTCTTCCTACAACATGCAGTTAAACTGTGGAACACTTTGCAGCGGTGCATTGCAACCTCTAAAAGACTACATGAATTCAAAACCAACTAGATAAACTCACGACTGAAAAATCGTCAAAAGTCACAAATTGCTGGGGACTAAGAGAATATTTTGAAGCAAAATCATGACCTATCTGCCTTCCCTTTCCTTGTGTTCTTCCTCAGGCATCCAGTATCGACCAGGAACTTGTCAAATGACTGGGCTAAATAACTCAGTATGACCATGTTCATGTACACCATGACATAAACACTTCTGTCATTTAATCCAGGTTAAAAAAGAATTGTATGGACACCGTAGAAATAAAAAGAACAGTAGGTAAAAATTTCAGCATGTCTTTCAAAAAAAAAAACCCCAAAACCCCACAACCAAAAAACCCCAAAAAACAAATGGTATGAAGAAACATAACAACATACGTATCTTTATTGGCATTTACTCATTTCTAAAACACAGCTTTACATGGGTTGGCAAGTTAAAGAATCTTCCTTAATTAAAAGCTTCTGACTCATACCTCAGGGAAAGAAAAGATACATAGTAAATCTTCAGTACATCTTGGAATAGGACCTTGGAATAATAGTAGGTCAATTTGACTTGATTTATTGTCCATTTATTAATGCGTTCCCAAGACCTATTCTGCCCAATGCAACCAGCATTACGGTCTTTAGGGACAGATTCCTGGCAGACATAAGCTTCCACGACAATTGCTACACTGGAACCAGTGCATTCAGTTGCATGGTATTAAAGGCCTGCTTGAAAATTTCAGCACACGTTGATTTACAGAGAGGGTTTTATTTATCACTGTAGCAACCTCCTACACCCATTAAGACCAGTAGCAACACTTCCATTCCAAATTAAAGAACAATCAATCCTCTGTGATAGCTGTCTTAGCACTTCTCATCAGGAAGAAAAGTCAAAACCCACATACAAGGTACCAGTTCTCAGACATGGACTTGCACAATTCCCATACTACAACCATCAGGATGAATCTGCAAAAAAGCTCTTCAGAGAAAGTAATTTGTCACTTCATCATGGCAGAGTCCTTGGGTTCAAATTGTCCGTCTGAATTCATACCAAAATGGTAATTAAAGATTAATGCCAAAACAGACCAGCTTGATAAATGCAGTTATGACTGAGCAGACAAAAAAAGAAGGGTCTTCATATTCTCAGGTGGTAGAGAGATTACTGGGTATCACATTGAAAAAATGCCTGCACAGGAAACACCCTGAAAAAAATCACAGTAACTTGAGCCCTGGCCAACACATCCTTCAAACCTTCATGATAAGAAAAATAAGGCTACCGGTCAGAGTTGTTCACTGGAGTCCAGTGGAGTAATCACATTTTCAACTCTTAACACTGTCCTTGGAGTAACATGAAAACTAACAAGCAGAAAGTGAGGTAAAATACAGTCTACACAACATACAGAAGAAAAGGATTAATAGTTTGCAGTGGGGCTAGGGGAGGCAGGCAAGAAGAAAGTCACCTTCGTAAAGTAGGAAACTGTACCCCTGGCTCTTTTTGCTGCAAGAGCTTAGAGTCCACTTTCATTACAGATAGAACAGTATTTCCAGACCACCTCTAACTGCTTGGAAGTCCTCCCTCCGCAGCTCAGGAACCTCTGTCCTAGGGTTTCTAGACAGGGACCAAGGGAAGTAAATTCTCCTTTGTGCCTCTTTTCTCTCAGCTGTCCCTTCAAGAGCTTCTCCTGCTTTTCAGCTGTCCAGCTTCTCAAGTCTCACTCCAGAATGAGGTTATTGCCCTTGGGAACCAGGCTTACAAGGACAAGAAAAAAAAAAAAAAAAAAAAAAAAAAAAGGTGGGTTTTTTTTTTTTTAATTCCACTATTTGCCTTCTGTGATTTGGTCATGTAACGTTAGCACTCGCCAAAGAAGAACAGGCAGGGGATCTGGGTTTGTTTGAGGGTTAGGAACAACTGAACATGGGAGAAGGAGGACAAAGAGGAAGAGGACAGGAGGAGGAAAAGGAAGAGGAGGAGGAGCCACTAGGGGGCATGAAAATCCTTCACCATTCTTGGCCATTATTCTGTCTTTCCTGCACGACAGGGAAAGGCAAACTACATTGTATATTATCAAAACCACAATCTCACCTCAACCAACAGGTTGAATAAAATATAAGTGTTTTCTGTAATTATTAAGAGCTATGAGCTTAAGTAGCCTTGAAAAAAATTAAAGGAAAAACATAACAGTTCAATCATGAAGCTACTCCCTTTTTCTTCTCTAAGGGATGCCTGGGGACAGAAAACTTAACCTAACGCTCTTTTAACCTGAAACCAGACAAAACTCTCTCATCTGCAGTGAGTTAGAGAGCACAGTTCTGCAAGTCTAGAGAACAGCAAATGCTATTCCTTATTCTATTAAAGTTTTATTTAATATAGCCTATTAAATATCATCAAACAGATGGTTTAGGAGTTGGGTATTGTAAAGAAACTCCAGTTCTGGATAAATAGTTTGAACTGTCCCGAGGAAACAGAAAGCAATGTTTAACTATTCTTGGATCATTTCTGTTGATTCTTAGGACTTGTATTTCAGCACTAGCATGAGATCTAGATTCTTTCCGGTGAATTTTCAAAGTTACAACTAATATCTATGCATTTCATTCTGTCCAGGACATCTATTATGGACCCTAATCCTTACAAGAGCCCTCTCTGCCACTGCAATGGCTCCAAGTAGTTTGTACAAAAATACAGACAGAATACTAAATGTCCAAGAGAGTATGAAAGCAGAATCACTGAGAATTACTGAATGCAGAACACTGAAGGAAAGCCTAGACTGCAGATAAGTAAAGAACTGTCCTGTGCTTGGTTTCAGCTCCTTTTCTGTTGCTATAATGCCAAAATAAGCTGAAAAATTCAGATACAAAAAACCACCCGGATCACAGATACATCTGTATTTTTAAAATGACCAATGCTTATAAAGCATCCAAATGAAAACTTCCCAAATAACATTTATATCTGCTGATGACACAAAACTGGGAGGAGTGGCCAGAAGGCTGCACTGCCATTCAGCGGGACCTGGACAGACTGGAGAGTTGGGCAGAGAGGAACCTGATGAAATTCAACAAGGGCAAGTGCCGAGTGCTGCACCTGGGGAGGTCAAACCCCACGCACCAGTACAGGCTGGGCACTGACCTGCTGGAAAGCAGCTCTGCCGAGAGGGTCCAGTTCTGGGCTCCCCAGTTCAAGAAAGATGAGGAACTCCTAGAAAGAGTCCAGAGGAGGGCAACTAGGCTGATACAGGGACTGGAGCACCTCCACTACGAGGAAAGGCTGAGAGAGTTGGGCTTGTTCAGCCTGAAGAAGAGAAGACTGAGAGGGGACCTCATCAACACATACAAATATCTTAAGGGCGGAAGTCAAGAGGATGGAAGCAGTCTGTTTGCAGTGGTGTCCAGTGACAGGACAAGGGGCAACGGGTGCAGACTGAAACATAAGAGGTTTCAGTTGAATATGAGGAAAAACTTCTTTAAGGGTGACAGAGCACTGGCACAAGCTGCCCAGGGAGGTTGTGGAGTCTCCTTCTCTGGAGATATCCAAAGCCCGCCTGGATGAAGTCCTGTGTAACACGCTCTAGGAGAGCCTGTTTTAGCAGGGGGGTTGGACTAGATGATCTCCCGAGGTCCCTTCCAACCCTTGCGATTCTGTGATTCTGTGATCTCTAAAGCATACCTCTCAGGGTGTTCCACAAAGGAAACAAAGCCTCCTGCACCTTTTGAAAACTGGACCATCCTATTTATTTTATCAGGCCAGAAATATTTAAGACATTATGGGGTTTATGATGCTTAGTTTCATCAACAGAAACAAATCATCACTGAAAACACGTATCAGATTAATCAGTTTTTGAGTTGGTGTTCTGTCCTGGAATGTTCAATTTAAATTAATTTGTGTGGGCAAATCCTGAAACTTGAAATGGACACAAAATAAGCACCAGGATGCCAGTCGCCCCAACTGCAAACCAGTATGTAAGAGCAGCACAGGAAGGCCCTCTTCCCCTGCAGCTGACAAAGTCCTATTTCACACATTGCCAAGTACCACATATTAGCGCATAAAAAGAATGGCAGCACACATGAAAGTGGTCAAGACAGGCTGGCATGAGTGAAAAACTGCAGTCAAACCTTGATCTTTCCAGCCCTGTAGTTACACATATGACTCACCTGACCGGACAACAAGATCAACACCAAAGCTTTACAGAACAAGAATTGCATCCATCCTTGCAGTTTATGCAGGTCCAAAGCACAGTTTTGAGAAAATTGAAACCTTTCTGTAATAGCAGCCATGCTGCTTAAATTTGGTTTTGACTTTATAATATATCAGAAATGATTACTTGTATCTGCTTTTAAAGGTCAAACTACTGAAGCACAGGTTATTTGATGGGTAAATTCACCATATACTGCTCTGAGAAACTGAAATGACATTTTTAAAAGAATAGGCTAAAAAGGGTATTAATGTAGGAATTCGGTTATGAATGAATTATAGTAACATTTAAGCCATGGCTTAAAGGGTCTGCCACCATTTTTTGAACCACTGAAAGCTCTACTCTGTGACTTGCATGTAAAACTGAAGCACAGGCATAGTACACCACCTCTGTCTGAAAGGGATCTCAGAATATCAGAAAGTTGTTTTTTCTTTACAAACTTAATTTGTATCACTACTTGCCTGGGAGTTGGATATTGCTTTGACAGCATTCAAATCAGATCCCGAGCAGAAGGTGTTTCCTGCTCCATAGATGATAAGGCCTTTGCCATCCTTCCAGTTTTCCAGTTCGGTTACCCTCTCCTGGAGTTCTAGCATCATAGTGCCTGTCACAAGAGGTAAGAAGTTAACAGGAAGTTATTATTACCACTGTGTTTTACATTACATTTTTCACCACCAAAACAAGGTTATCATTAATAAGTGATGGGCTTAAAAACACAAGGGAAAGCATCACCTTAAATCCCCCAGACATGTATGTTTTTTTCTCAAAGATGCACTTCCTGAAATTCTGAAGCATATTCTGCAATTTGTGTTGCACTCACACAAAAAAAAAAAAAAAGAAAAAAGCAAGGAGGCAAGCATAAACTCTACCTGATTTGTTCTTGTTTGCATACATTCAGAACACATGAACTTATACATGTATCTATCTAGATCTGCCCATTTAGTCACTTTGATGTTACTGTCATTTCACCCTGCCCAAAGAGCTAGCAGAGCACAGAAAAGAATCATGTGCAAGCTGGGTTCAAGGTACGAAAGAAAATAAAGACATATTTGAAAATAGGAGTGAAGTGCTTTTTATCTTCTAAAAGGGCAAGAGAAAAAAAAAAAAAAAAAAAAAAAAAAATCTTTCATTCTCAAACACCTTTGATTCCCTCCCTGGTACCTTTCTAGAAAGGCTCTCTTTACAAAGTATACGCTAGGCTCCAAATGTATGGATTGTACAGTAGTAGCTTTCTACTTCTAGCTTAAATGTAGCATTCTCTTCTGTTAACATAAGTACCCTTCCTGACGTGGAACTCTACAAACTCCTGGTTTTAGAGCTCGTCCTAGACTGCAGCGTCTTCCACACCAATTGAGCTTACCCAGCACTACCTTAAAGCTCTTCTGCTCTGAATACCCATGAACCTCATTAAGTTATATTCTTGAGATAAAACATTTTCAGAAACTAATTTCAGACAGCAGCCTACATACAGGCTGATGATACTCTCAGCTTTATCCTTCTTTGACAAGAGTTTAGATGGACAGGCCTAACTTCTTTAGATAGAAATGTACTTTAGATTAATACCTTCAAGGACTCTTTCCTTTTCTGCCAAGAGTGTTGGGCTTCTGACCCTACATGTGCACGCACAAAACTCATCCTGTTCTGGAACTGCCTATTAGCAGCCATCCTTACGTGGGAGATTATTTTTTTCCTTCCTGCTTGTTTTCTTTGCAGTTCCTTATGAAGTAAGCTTCCCAGCACCAGGTCAAGAGTGAATCCTCAGTCAAGCACTTCCACCTTAGGCTTAGTCTTAGCCACTGTTATAGCACATTTTGACAACGCTCCTGAGGAGGGCAATAATTAAGTAGACATTATATACCAGAGTGACACTGGGTTGGTTTTTTCCCCCACTGTCAGGTCCAGACTATGATCCTCTAACAAATCTCAGCACTTTTACCATTCCTGTCCCTTCTCTATTTATAATTTGGTCATGCTTTTTGTGTGTTGCACATTACACTTGCTTTCATTGAATTTCACCTTGTTGATCCTGAGCTCTTTGTAGCAGTTAATCAAGATCACTTTGAATTCCACTCCTTTGCTCCAAATAATAATCTTGCAAGCTCTCCTAATTTGGGGTCATCTGACAATTTCAGTAGTGCATCTTCTATTGCCTCATCCCAGCCATGAAAGGAAATACTGAGCAGAACTAGGCCTAGATGAGATTTTTGTGGGTCTTCACCTGAAATGCTTTCCCAGCCTGACAGTACACTCAACAATGACCTTTCTGCAAATGCTGCTGTTTAAATAGGCGTGCATCAACCCCACGGATTTCACTTTTTGCATATTTGCAAAGTTTTCTTACAAGAAAGGTATTTCAGCTGGCATCCAAGCTTTGCCAGAGTCAAGATAAGATACAGCATAACCACTATTTGTGGTGCTTTCAATAGTCACAGCAGCGAGGTACTGATGAGTCTTTCCACAGAGTGTTACAAGCCAAAAATCTAGTTAACTGAAAAATGGGGTTTACAAAAAGGAACCATATGAGCCAGTTACATGCAACAGCAGGGGACAAGAAACACTGGCCAGAGCCTGTTCTGTCCTCCTGGGAAGGGACTCCATCTACTATTGACAACAGTGAACTATTACTTTACCAACAGCTATAGTCTATGATATTTATAATGCGTCTGTAATGATGAAGATGCAATAAATACTAAAGCAAATCCTCATTCTGCCGATCTTGGTCCTTCAGTATTTGATACCAGTAAGTTCGTGCTCTTCACAGAAATAAATCTACTTGGAATAATAATTTGTTTGCATCTTTATATAAATGATATCAATTATAATCTAAGAATAAATGCTTTAAAGTCAAGTCTAGAAAATAAAATTATCACCATTATTATCTAATTCCTGCAGGCTGCCTCCCTTCTCTTTTAAATTAAGTTCAACTTTAGTTCAGCAAAAGGTGGGGCTGCTGAAATTGGTTCCACCAGGCTTAAACTGACATTATTAGCATTTGTTTCCAAAGAGACCATTTGAAACAGGTGGCTATCAGATTCCAATTAAGAAGAGAAAAAAGGCATAACAACCTCCACATAGCCCATTAGCAATTTGCCAACAACTTTGTTCTGCTTTCGGTTCCATGAGTTGATCAAGCTTAGAATAAGCATAATTCCTTTGAGATAAAAAGCTGCTGTGTAAAGTAAATGCCTGGCAAATAGGATTTCTCTTAACAGTTTAATGATGTTTTGCAGCTTTCTAAAGGAAGTGTATATGTATATATAAATTCACATCTGCCACTAACCAGAAGCTCCGAGACACAGAATCAACAGAATTTATTTCGGGAGGGTGGGGAGATGTACCTCCAGGCTCTGGCTGATGAAGTCAACCAGGTCCTGCTGGAGCAGTTTAAGGGTTGCGCATCCCATCCCTTTTCACACTTCTCCTGAAGAGCATTATTTGATACACAACAAAAGGAAAAGGATCAAGTGCTTGCTAGTTCCTCAGCAACTACAGTTTACAGACAGTAATGTTAAAATAAAATGAAGAGCAGTATAAATTAATATGCATACCATCCACTGCAGTGGCCAAGGTGCCAGCATGATTTTGCTTGTACTCTCCCTCCTGTAACAACAAAAGTCTCTGGCAGAGGTGCACAGTAGAAAGCAGCAGTAATCTCTAGAACTGCCATAGCAAGATTTTCGAGAACAAATTTTTGTGGCTATTACCTAGCAAAATGGAGTACTGCTCTCTACAGGGCTCTACACACTACCATAAAACACAACTGCCTGATCCCATGGCTCATTTGCTATATGCTAATCAGGGTCTGCAACAAAGCCAGAACTATTCATTTCCTCATGGGTTTTTGTAGCTCCTCTTTGCTACTAAAGCATCTAATTCACATACACTAATAAATTATTTTCACAGCAGTCCTATAAGGAGAGAAGAGATTATTTTACAGACCACTAACTGAGCCAGAGAGAAAGTATCTGCTAATTTTGGGTGCTCAACTTGAGATATGTGATATGATTTCAGTACATTAACATTATATATCACTTCATATAGTCACAGCACAGCTACCAGTGGCCTAAATAGCAGCTGCAACTGCTAAGCACTTCAACAAATCAGTTCTGAGCCCCTTCTGCCAAGCACCTAAAAAAGAGAACACAGTTGTAAGTTTTATGAAAGTTTAGTTTAAGCAATTTGAGGTGTATTACATCTGATCTCCATAGCAGACTACGCTTTATCTGTCCTTTCTCCTTTTGCTATTGCATCTCATTTCTCATGCCCCTTTCAACTTCCACAACAAATAAGCTAAGAGCACACAGTCTACAAGCTGTACCTTGCACGGCTCTATTTTGAGTCAAAAATAATAAAAAAACCCAATCTGTAGAAAAAGAGGAAACATCAATGTAATTATGATTGTATAATAACACGTATGCTGGCAGGGAGACATTCAGAAGGACAATCTCCATGCTAACATCATTTAGCCACAACTTCTCAAGTTAGGTAATGATTTTATACATGAGCTTTTAAATGGAAACAGAAGAGAAACTGCAGACACATCTAGGTGCATGACCACTAATTCTGTTGTTCTGTTAGGTTCTCTTCCTTTCAGCTAGCAATCATTAGTGGAAGGAGTAGATTGACATTCTCCATGTAAACAGCTCTATGCTTTGCTAGTGGGTTGCAAACAAATTTGCTGACAGCAAAGGAACAGGCAGAACTGGGCAGGAAAATAGAACAGCAAAAAAGAAATTAACAAGATGGCACAAACATATCCATTTCAAAATATGAGAAGAAAAAGGCATTCTTACAGTAAAGTCTTATGCACAGCTCAAGCTCGGGCAGATGCAGACTCTGAACCTGTGCCACTTATACCCGAAAAGAATGGCATAAACTGGAATATTCTGCTTGGTTAAGGAGAGACAGCAAATATACCTATCCTGGAGATCAAAAGCCTCTCATAATACAAGATTAAGCAAACAGGGCACTTGGTTTTGATAGCTAAGTATTGTCCAGCGTAAAACCATGTTAAGAAGATTCCTGATCTGCAACAGCTGAGAATACACAGCTCATTTGAGCTTTCATTAACCAGGCACTGGTATTTAAGATACAAGGCAAACAAAGAAGAAATGGAAGCCAGTGTGTGTGAGAAAAAGAACAAATTACAGAATCTTAACTTACAGAGAAGGCTTTAGGTAAAGAACAAAGAAGTAAACTCACCGTTTCTACACTACCTACAAAACAAAGATGCTGTCCTTCCACCCCCATAAAAATACCCTATACACTTCCAGAACAGTAGAGACAAAATAAAAGGAGATACAAGAAAGAGCACAGTAGCAGAACTGTGCTGACTGGAAAAAAAAAAACAACAGGGGGAGGGGGTGGGGGGGGTGGAGAGGCACATTCTGCCAGACAGTCCTTGTGTCATTTAGAATTTCTTATATTCTCATGACATTTATGGCAAAGCTACTATGCAGAACAGTGAGCATTTGATGCACATCCAAATAAAACTTAAACATTTTTCTTTTAACTAAGGAGCAGTAAGGCACAGGTTTTCATTTTGTTTACGTAAAATGCTGAAAGGTGTAACTGAAGGAGAAAAAAAACAAACCAGCAACGCCATCAACTAATTAATACCTGTAAAGGCATTCATTAGCTTCGGGTTGTTCAAAGTAAGTATTCCAATGCCATTGTCTTCTTTGGAGAGGTTGATGGATCCACCAGCAAACTGTCGAAGTTTATTCTTTATCAGTTCTTCCTCATAACCATGAGCACCAACATACAGTGATGCTCTTCTCTGTTGTAGTATCCTTTCCTTTGCAGTCTGAAGAAAGTTCTTCCACAGAGAAGCTGCCATTTCTGTAAAGAAATGGGGGGGGGGCGGGAAATCAGTAAATTTCACTTGAGATCCACCTCAGTCCTCTGACAGAGGGAAGCAGGACAGCACAAACCAATATAAAGGTGATGCAATCACAGAAGTCTACAGAAATCACTGCAGACAGTATTTGTAAAATTCTTAGTTTGGATCTACTCCCACAAAGTTAATAGAAGGAGTTTTATGAAGTGATTTTAGTAGTTAAGTCAGAAATTAGCATATTTTAAAATATTTTCTTCTAAAAATTACCCAAAAGTATACGGGTGCAGAATATCAAAGACGTTCAAGAACTGTAGTAAGATGCTTACATATTTCATAAGACCAACTTAATCTGTACTGATCTTCTAAACCCTTCCCCCTCCACCAAAAACACCAACCAAAAAAAGCCCAGACCTGTGTTGAAGGAGAAATCCTATCAGAATCCATACCTTTCAGGATCTGGATGTTTTCAGGATCTCCTGCTTTTCTGTAAACAACTATTACACTTCAAGACCTTTCTGAGAGAAATACTTGAAGAACACAAAAATTAAGAACCAAAGACCATTCCTATATTGAGGTCCATTCCCTGTCATCTAATTCCATTAACACATTTATCACACTCCATCTTAACACTAGTTAGACTTCCTAGCCTCTGGTAGCAATATGCTTTTTCCAGTCATTCCAGTAGCCCTTGTTTCACTTTGAATTGATCTCACTTGGACAGAGAGCACCAGAACCTGTGCAGTACCTCAAAGGAGGAAAAGTGTACATGAGTATTATAGAGAGAACATCGCACTTGACTTTTACACAGCTACGTAATACTGTTAGTCTACTTATATGTACCACTACACTCATGGCTTATTCCTCCACTATTTCCACTCTGCAATGTATGCGTGTATACCAGGAAATAACAAGAAGTCATTATCAAGTATTATTCTTGAGCTGTGGATATGCTTTATTTTATTTACATTGGAAAAAGGTCTACTGGAGAAAGTGGCTGACACGTGATTTGAAAGATACAGGGTAAAGCCTGAACCTGAGACTGCTGATCTGAAAAAGAAGTAATCTTAGAAGCCCCTTGGAGTGGGAAATAAAAGAACCGCCACAGGAAAAGGTTTGCTACATTTAAATCTTGCAGTTTGCTAGACCAGTGCTAGCTTTGCCCCAACCCCCTTTTTAATGGATACTGCTGTTCAGAAGACCTGGTAGATGCTCATTTTTTGAGAAACAAGTCTTCCAAAACTCACAAGAAGCTCCTGGGAAGTTTTTCTAAGGTGAACACAAACATATTCACTGACACAGAATTTGGCGACAGCTATATTTAATGCTGTGTTCAGGGCATTTTACAGTGTGAAATTTTAAAAACATTTATTATATACACATGAACAAGCAAACAGACATTAAAAAAATCACACACAACGAGTTTTTGATGAAAGAAGTGGACAATTTTGTCAGGCGTACACTCATCTTGTCTCTAGCTGCACCATCCCACGCTAAAGTGGAAAATGCTTCTGTTGGGGCAGGTATAATCCTCATCGAAACAGAGGAGGAGTTTGCACAGCAGCCACATTATGGATGTAGAAGAATATGCATCGCACCAGACAATTTCAAAGAGAGCCGCCTATGCCAGTAGATTCTTACCTCTGCTGCCACATCGCATCCACCAGATCAGCACTACCTCACAAATTCAACACAAAGAAACTAGTAAGGCCTATACGAATCTATGCACTGTAAGGTCATATACACTGGAATAGATAAAGGGATCATTTTTTAAACATCTGGTGATACATTTGAACGATCTTCTGAGTTCCTTACTAAATTCAAGGTTTTAATCTGTCATGATCAACTTTTCTACACTCAAGTGTAAACTAGCAAAACTCATTAAAATTTAATCAAGTTAAAAATCTGATGGAATACTAGATTCATTACTTCATAAATAATATCACCCCACAGCTGCTGCACCCCAACACTCTCCACCTATGCACATTCTAATATTGTCTGCAACATTTCAGGCATCACCTCCCAGAGCTTTTAAAACAGCTTCTCTTGGTAAAATTTCATTTATGAGTGAAAACAGGTTTCCAAAGCTCATTTCTCAGCTAAATGATTCTTTTTATATTCAGGCTCTCCAAAGAGAAACAGCCATTTTCTCTAAAACCTCAGCAGTCATTCTCCAACATACATTCATGCAACAAAACTTTCCATCCAGCTAGTAGTTTTTGCTCAGGAGAGAACAAACATTAAAAACATGGATAGTGCAGGCTCTCATTGCAAAGCATAGCTTGAACAATTAGCTCCTGATTTTTAATGAGTACAAAGCCTCCTCAATCCTCATAAGAAGACAGACTAGACTTAATTCTCCAGGAAGCCACAATGATTGGCTTGAAAGCAAAGGGGAGGGGAAAAAAAAAAAAAAAAAAAAAAGTCTGTTCTGTTAACCTAACTCCCTGCCAGATTATACTTGTTTGATCACTTTTACACTGCCTAGATTTCTCATGTCAAAAAACGTGCAGGGCAAAACAGACTTAAGATATGGAAATTTTATTCCACCAAAAAAAAGAGCCTGTCATTTTCAGCTGCGTGGTTATATGCATTAACAGCTCTTTAATATTATCACTATGGTAATAAAGAGCATCAGCAAGTGCGGGATTAGAAAACAAATTGGACATCACTGCCTGCTGATCACGACTCATGATTAATGACTCATGCAAGATATTATCATTAAATAATTTTCTTTAAAACCATCTCTTACAGTACCGGTCAGTACCCAGTACTTTTTTTTTAATAAAAAGATTATTTTAACAGCTCAGTCTGAGATAATTAACCACTCGGGAAAAGCGTGGTATTTAAGCTACTCTCAAGCTACTCTCTCAAACTACAGGGATTTCTGCTGATCTCTGACAAACAACATCCAAAATTTCAATCAGTATGGAGCACTCGCAATCCACGGTGTATCCGAGAATGGTTTTTTTGTACTGTCAGTGAAAGCGATGTAAGAGGGAGATGTTGCAGTAACCCACAATGTTGTAGGGCAAGCCAAGAGATATTTATTACACTGATGTTTTCAGATTTTCAGTTTCACATAATTACATCTTTTTAGACACACTTACAGAAGCGAAGTCTAATTCTAAGAAGTCAGTCATGTTATACCCATTAACAACTGTAACACACTCAGTTTATGCAGAGTTTTTATAGTGAAAAAAAATCTGACAGTATGGGAATAACAAATACTGTGGGCAATTAGCATCTTTCAAATGTTTTAAGTGCTACAGCTGGTGATGGCTAAGAGATAAGCCGATAGCATGGACATCAATAGTTGTTCGTTTCAGTTATTGTACCTCTTATGTAAACCAACAGTTTAAATCCCATTTGGCAGTCAAGTGATTTTGTAACACCCTTGCCTGTGGGCTAGCAGACTGGGGGTTAATATGAACACGTATCAAATATCAACACTTCAGTATCAAAGGAATGACACACATTATGCAAGAGCAATATATGCATCTACACGCAGACACTCACACACAACGTATGTATTTTTGTGTATGCATATGCATCAGAGGCCTTCTGGAAGCCTCTGGTAATCGCCTAGTTAAAATTCATCTCTCACAAAGTTAATAAAAAAAAAGATGGGGATAACACCAGCCCAAATATTCCCTAATTGAGCAGATTCTTTGGGAAACTAATAAACCCCAACTCTTGAACAAGCATATTTGCCCTTGCCATTCACCACTACTCTGTTGCGACCCCAGTTTTTTTTCTTAAAACACGCTATATCAAACAGCAACCTCCAGCAACGTTGTCAGTTGCAATTGCCAGCAAGCATAAAGTGCCAGAGTACTGGATAAGGGATGTAGGCAGCAACCTCCTGGATGAGTGGAAGAGCTAAGACAAACCACGGCACTAGAAGCTGGGAGCCCAAACAAGCATTTGAACTGCATGCACAAACAAGAAACGCTGCACTACAGAGCAGCCACAGAAAAATAATCAGCAAGTTAAAATACACAAGCAGGGAAAATTCCAACTTGATGATAGTGCCTGAATTACAAGTCAGAGAAAAAGGGGAGAAAAGATGCAGGAATGTGTTTTCAATACATCAGGGAAACAAGTGTCCCCTTTCACGTGGGGCAGGAAGTGACAGGCGTGATGTGCAGATACAGACTTGCGAGTCACCTGCAAAAACAGGTCAGCGAATTTCTGGGTTTGGATGAAGGTATCCTGAGATAAAGTGTAGCAGAAATAAAGGAATCCAACATACAAAATCCACAATCCACAAAATATATCTTAGGGAGGAGAAAATGTTCAAATGACATAACAAAGAAACTATTAGAAAGGCACTTTTGTGACACTGCCAAAGGCATCAAGAAGCAAGAGAACAGGTCAAGAAGCACAGGAGAACTTGACTTGATGAAGACCTCTAGCAGCCTGCAGATGACAGCACAGAAATGCAACGACAGGACATGGGGAAAGGGATAGAAGATGTGAACTGAAAATGATGATGTGATGATTCACAGTTCAACCCTCTTTGCTAGCAGCCTGCAGATGACAGCACAGAAATGCAAAGACAGGGCATGGGGAAAGGGATAGAAGATGTGAACTGAAGATGATGATGTGATGATTCACAGTTCAACCCTCTGCATGCACGTCTTACCAGTCACTGTTGAAGGCATTCATCTGTACTAGAGAGCGCTGCGCGTGACTGCCGGATGCTTCACTGGGTTCCTGCAGTGATTGACTAATGAACAGAAAGCAAGTGGTGATCCAGTGCTGAGGGCTGACACAACTGACCCTATAACACGAAAGCAGATGAAAGAGCAGAGAGTGAAGGAGAAATAGAACCTAAGCATGAAAATAGCCCACCTGTACAAAGAAAAGCAGATTGAGAAAATCAGTGAAAATCACTAACACCAACTGACTGTAACCTGGTGGTTGGTGGGTGATTGGCGGGGGGGCGGGGGGAGGGAAAGAAAATAAATTCCAGTGTTGGACAGGGAGAAGGAATTCAGAAACAGCAAGATCAAAAGGGGCTAGCCTGGATGCAAATCAAGACAATATCATGGGTCGCTTCATGAAGAGGAGTCACCCTGCCTTCAGACACAAGAAAGGTATAGCAGGTAGGTCTCACGTGCAAGGTTCCTCCCCAGCACTGGCTCAACAGGCCACAGTTGCCAGCTGCTTGTCACCATGTCTCACCTGAAGGTGACAGAGCCCTCTGTCTACCTCATCCGCTTATGCATCTTTCTCCTTTCCTTCAGTGATGCGTGGGTTAGGTGAACTTAAAACACCTTACCTGACAGGTTCTTCCCACTCTAATAATTACCAGTTGAGGCAAGCTGAGAGCAGTCACCTCTCCAGCTGGCTTTCCTTCAGTGGGAAGAAAGCAGCGAGCAGATCTTAAGCATGCTAAGGGATCAGCAGCAGAAAACCTACTCACAACACATAACTTACAAATACAGAAATGAAACAAAGCTTGGGAACTCCTGCCTCCCCAAGAAGGAAAATGCA
>NW_009260548.1:12250-14061 GCF_000687185.1 Egretta garzetta | reverse complement strand
TTCTCAAGATGCTGTGGATCTCAACCTTGTTGAACCCTCTTCAGGTTTTTAGCACGCTGTCTCTGCTACCCGCAGAGACCAATAGTACCTCCAGTTCAGTGTGAAGATACTTAAAGAGCTTTGTGACTGCTCTAAAAACAGGTTTTAGAAGCAGCTGGTATTATAAAGGACAGGGGTTTTAGCCCCTACATTACTGTTGAGAAGAGAACAAAAAGTTTGGGCCTCCTAGTTTCTAGATGTCAGCATTAGAAATAATGTTTACCTGTCCAGAAGCTGAAAGAAGTGAGATGTCCAAATTAACTAAATGAAATGGCTTCAAATCATGTGCGTGAAATAAAAATAAATTGTGGGAAAAATCCCTTTTAACATTGTAAGTAAAAAGCCCTTGTCTGTGGTTTCAGTTTTAAGCTAGCTTACCCTTTACACCTCTTTTCAGCTTCTCTCTCTCTCTTTCCCCCCCTTGTTTTTTCATTGTTTCCAAGCAGCTTAATTCTAGGGATTGCGAGCTATGTGTTTTCCAAATTACTTGCTCTTTGTTTAGTTTTGTATTTTTTAATGGTCCCTGCAGGCTAAGGTTTAGATGTGAATTGTCTCTCTGTTCGTAACCAATTATATTCCCTTTTAATCATGTTTTAATTATTTTGAAGACCTAGTAAACAGATCACACAGAAACATACCCAAGTGCAGTGAAAAATAATGGCATTCAAGGATGCAAAACAGCTGACAAAAGAATTCTTTCCATAAATACACATGACACTACCTAAAAACATTAGAGTTTGGTCACATGGCGAGTACAAGACCGTGAATTTCACAGCAGAGGGTGAGAGCAAGAATCTGTTACCTTCTGCAAAAAGCATGCCAGTCCTTTTTTTTTTTTTAATGCTTCTTCTCTAAAGTGGTTCTCTTAGTCTCTGCCAGCAAAGGACCCTTTATAACAACGACAGAAAACACTTTCTTAGTCTCTGCCAGCAAAGGACCCTTTATAACGACAGAAAACACTTACGTTCACATAAAGCTCACTGCCCACTAGGTGTATTTTGGACACCTTTAGAATGAACAGATGCGCTACTTCACAGGAATGGAAATGACCGCGACCAACTCACCATTCGCTTTCTGGTCACCAAATACTAAACCATAAAAAGCGTAAGGATGAATTCATTCTAGCTGCAACCGCAAATACCGATGCTTTCCCAAGGATTAATTTGCCTTGAAAACCATAAAAAGTTTTGTAGTCGAGCAGTGCTCTGAATGCCACTTAGTGCGCTGTTCTTTACTACTGCTCTCCTTACCACCACCAGCAAATGCTCTTGCTGACAGCGACAGCAAAACCGCATCTCAGAACCGGCCATGCAGCACAATGCTCGGGGCGTATCTCCTGCTCCTCTGTAACGGCACTGGGGACTAGCAGAAGGGCACCAAGACGGCGTGGGGCTCCTTGGCTCTACGCACTAAATTTCGGGAAGCAAAGGAATCCTGGCATGGTGTCACCCTGGGAAGAAAGCGAAGAGGAAAAACTCCATCCCCAGCAGAGGTTCCTTGCCACTGACCTTGCGCAACGCCAAAATCCTAACAAGTGCACTGTAGCACTCGATCTGACCTAGGCGAGCACTCCTGGCACCAACCATTTTTATTTTTTTTTTAATGTATTTTAAACCAACAGCCAACGGAGGGCTCCGTGCGGAGCGGGGCCGAAGGGGGCAGTAACCAGCTGCTTCCAGAGAAGGACCCGCGGCCTCCGGGCTGAAGCCGAGCAACAGCGGCACACTGTCAGGCACAACCACCACCGGCCGCTCCAGCGCCGCGAGGCCGCC
>NW_009260548.1:6022-11721 GCF_000687185.1 Egretta garzetta | reverse complement strand
GTTGCCGCATACCCCATCAGCAGGCCACTGCTGGTTTGGTTTCCTGCGCTGGTAGCCTGCATTGCTAAAAAGGGAGCCCGGTATTTCTATTGAAGCCAGCATAATTGAAGATGCTAATTTCTCCACCATCCCAGGACAACGCCTGAGTTAGGCGACATGGCTCTGCCGCAGGGATTCAGCCTGGAGCGAAGCGGCTGCTCGCTGACCTCCCGCCCCGCTTGCTCTCCCCGGCGTTGGGCTGTCGGGAGGGGAGGCGTTAATGCCTTACCCGTGCCACCAGAAGGAGAGACTTGGTGGCCCCCTGTGTTCACACATATCTCTTTTATCTGTCAGCACACGCGCAAGCCCTTTCCAGCAGGCAAGCTCCTGGCCGCTGCCTCCCCAACTTCAGGTGCTGCTCACCTGCACCCATGCTCCAGCAGCTGGGCCAACGTGCCAAGCCAGCTGCAAACCATCCCTGCGTCAAAAGGGAGCAAGCCTTCAGCTGTGATTCTGTGTAAGCTTACAGCTGGCATAAAATGGCACGGCCACTCACAGCCCTGGGGCCCTTGGTTCCCCCCCCCGCCCAGGAGAACATGGGCTGCTATGCCAGGAGTCAGACCAAGGGAAATAAATGCTTGTTTCAATGCAGATCGCTTTGTGTATTCAAAGCACTATGCAAATATGAGCCAGTCTTTTATTACTATGTCCTTGTTAATACACATACATAAGATGACTCAGTTTTAAGTATTTGTAGCATGGCTGAAAGATGTAGCTGGGAATACATCTTCTCCATCTTTATTAAAGCTGTTTTTCAACCCAACTGTCAATACAAATGTCCTGAAGTTGCTCTAGTTGATTAAATATTATGATTGAACATGTAGAGGATTTCAATTAATCATGCCTTCGGAAAAACAAAATCTTTGCGCTCTGAATGGGTATTTTTAATTTTGTATTGTTAAGAGAGAATATGAAATAATCTAGTCCCGGGTGGCAATATCTTTATACAACAGAAGGATTCGTTGCCTTACTACCCAGTATAAACTGGGTTCATTCCCGCTCCCAGTATAAACAGAAATATTGCAACAGGCGGGCTTGCCTCTTATTTTTCCTCTGGGGTTCACAGAGGAGAATTTTTCCCAGTAGGATTCAGTCCTGCATTTGTTTCTGGAAAACCTCAGCACTGAGTTAGAAATCTCTGTGAGCAAAGCAGCTCTCGCCAGGTCCCGCTCCAAGGCCTTGTGCCCTTTGGAGGGGAGCAATGCCCAGGCAGGTCCCAGCCCAGCTACGGCCAAAGTAGGGGAGAGCGATGGTGGTTGGAAGCTCGTGGTTTTCTAGGTAACACATTGCCACCTAGCAGCACTTAGCAAAAGTAGCACAAACCCGACCTTCGGTTCCATAAACAACAGTTTGCCTCACTTCTGTTTTTATGGCATTGCATCGTTCACGACGTGACGATTAGAATAGGATATACTAAGTGCAGACTGAGGACTGTAGGAAAATGAACAGATGAATGGGGATCTTTGAAAACAGACACTGAAGACCCCTTATGGGTTGTAACTTCCAGCAGGATGGTGACACTAGGCCCTGCATGTTTGACTGTACTGTAAGAAGAAAAAAAAAAAAAAAAACCAAAAAAAAAAAAAAAAACCAAAAAAAAAAAAAAAAACCAAAAAAAAAAAAAAAAACCAAAAAAAAAAAAAAAAACCAAAAAAAAAAAAAAAAACCAAAAAAAAAAAAAAAAACCAAAAAAAAAAAAAAAAACCAAAAAAAAAAAAAAAAACCAAAAGAAAAAACAAAACAAAAAAAAAAAATGCACAATCCTGCAAAGTTTCTCATTCTTATTTATGCAAATAATCCCACTGATTTCAGTAACATTTTCTGCTAAAGCAGTACTACCCTAGGAGAGTCAGGTCACCACCTGAATTACTTAAGTGTGTTCCCATTCCCCATCACTGACCCAGAAGCCGGTGAGGGTGTACTGGCTAAAAGAGCAACACGTCATTCCCGGATCCAAGGCTGCCAGACTGAAATATTGAATTCCGATAGATACAGAGCTCCCTGGTGCTGTTTTTACAAACTCCTTTCAGAGCCATGGAACAAACCGATGACAGATCCAGGCTCAGATCTCAGGAATTACTGGGTACTAACGGACACATAACCCCACAGTCTGTTCATAAAGGGTCCCTTGACTGTAATTTTTTTTATATCATCAATATTTGTGTGGAAGTGTAACAGGCTACAGGATGGCTTAATGCATACTCCAAAGACTAGATCCACAAAACTGACATGGATACCTGCATCCTATTTCTAAATTCCTAAAACCTTTTAAAATTTAGATTTCTGGATCCAAAATCCTGATACTCAGTTTCTCCTCATTGCCAGACCCTGGAGGCTCCCAAATCCCGTTGGTGCCTGGCAGCTGTGATTTACGGGAAGAGACAATTTATATCAGGCTGGCGAACAAGACTACCACCCCAGCTGTCTCTCCCATCCCCGTGGTAGATATTTGGAATACCCCTGAGCTGCCGCAGCTTTCTAAACGCAGCCCCACAGGCCAAGTTAAATTTGGTTGGATTTCATTAGGCAGGGGCTGGCTGGGGACAGGGCAGTCATCATACATACCTCAGGACGGCAGCCTTATCGGGCACTCGTACGTCAGCCCGTCCACCTCATGAATCGAAGCTGCCAGCACACAAGACTGGGGTTATTTCCCACACAAGGTTCGGTCATTGGACATGTCTGCAAAGGGCTCAGCTCTTCCCGGGTAGCTCCATACCCATCCCACACAAGGTTCGGTCATTGGACATGTCTGCAAAGGGCTCAGCTCTTCCCGGGTAGCTCCATACCCATCCCACACAAGGTTCAGTCACTGGACGTGTCTGCAAAGGCATATACCATACCAAAAAAATACCCATCCCACACCATGATGTGTTGATCTCACATTCCCTGCCCACACTGTTTAAGGGTCTCCTCTGGTGGGCTGTGAGAGAACCAGCAGAGCTGACGCCGGGCTCCACCAAAACATGGCTGGAAGAAGAGGCAAAGAAACACCTGCCTCCTGTAGCACGGCATGGGAAGCGTCACCCAGCTGGGCCAAATGCCCTCTCCTGCCCAAGCAAACCAGCCGGTGGCTCTGGAGATGGTGCTCTGATCCCCAGGCTGTGGTGCGCTGGGGGGAAGCTGAGGGAAAGGCACTGAGGCTTCCATGCCAAAAGCTGTTTCACTTGGTGTGGCGCAATGAAATATTCATCAAGCCAGAGAGCAGGAGAGAGGTTCGGCACAGCCACAGCTTGGTGTTTGCTCGCTTTCTTGGTGACCCAGCAAATATTGATGTATTTAAACATTAATAGCTACCTAAGTTACTGTGTGCAACGTAGAGTGGTTTGAACAGCTAGGGTAAAGCATGCTCTGGCTCTGCAAAGCCCTCTGGTTATGGCTCACCATTGGCAGCGTGGGCTCAGTCCAGCCAAAACGGCCATCGGGTCCCTGCCATGTGGTCCTGCTGTTCACTTTACCAGCACTACCATTTGATTAGACGTTAATTTTCTGGCAGGAGATGTATACAGTACAAAAATATGCTTGTGTGCGGTTTACCTTCCTACAGAAGGTAAGATCTGATATCACAAGACCGCTCAGTTTACAGTACAGCTTAACATACCAGCTCATCTCCACTGAGGAGTGGTGGGTCCCACACTTCTTCCTCCTCCTTCCTGGGAGTGAGGACGGAGGGTGACTGCACAGCGAGCCAGTTGAGCTCACCAAACTGGCAGAAAACCGCTTTGGCACAACAACTAGGCTTTGTTTAGATTCCATGGCTAAGGAACTGAACCAGCCTGGCTTGCTACCAGGTGAGCCTCTGGGACACAAAACAGGGGAAAGAAGACCGAGGAAACAGTCAAGGAAGGCTGTGCCATTTTAGCAGCACTGAGCTGTATTGTTTTTGTACTATTATTCCCAGCTCTCCCCGTGATGCTGGGGGCATTGCCAGTTTGAGGGGAGGGACGGGGTTTGAAAGACGTAACCCAGGGCACAGCTGAGAGGTGCATGGGCGGATGCCCCTCTTTTGAGAGGGCAGCCAGCCACCGGGTCAGGCTAATTGCACTGCAAAACTCCACCCAAATCCCTTCAAAGACCCGGCTGTCTTTCCTCTCCTGCTCCCTCAGTTCTCTCTTGCCCTTCTCTTCTGTAAAACTTTCAAGAAAAAAAGGCATTGTGCCTTTTTCTCCAAGAGCGTTTGAATCACACAGAAGTAGGCCAGGTGGTAATTGCACAGCATGCTGTAGTGCTGCTTAAATGTCAGCTGTTAATTAAAGCCTCTCCTTAAAATGGGCCATTAATTAGGGCAGATACAGCAGTTCTGACTAACCAGTGAGTAAAAGCATTAGTTCAACATGGGTATCTGAATGGTTCATTTTTATTTGTCTGAGGTGCATTTACTATTTAAAGAAAAACAACAACAAAAAAAATGTACCTCCCTGAACTTATGGTTCTTTCTTTTAAAGAGAGTTTAAAATAAATATTCTGGCACAAGAATATTCACATGCACACAGACTGCAATAGGGAACATCTCAGTATTAGGTCCAGATGTCTCTAGCAGTTGTATAACCTTGGCAGGAACGCTTAAATGCTGTAGATATTAAAATAACAGCTCTGACCTGCAAAGACGGCCTGTCATGGCACTTCGGTCCTGTCTTTCTGTTCTTGAGGAAATGGCACGACCTGCATGTTACACAGACACCAAAATGTTTGCTAAATCAGGGCCAGGAAGCAAGGCACGTGCTTCCTTTGAAACTTTTCTAAACCGCTGTGAATTATTAGGGAGAATCATAATATTGATAAAGGATCTGAGCATTCCAGACTAAAGATACATCTACCCAAGCCTTGCAGCTTAACCGTCTTCCTTTTTGTCTCCTTGGCCTGGATTCAGCAAAGCAATTAAGCCTCTAAGTAGTCCCATTGATTTTGGTGGCACTTTCGGTAAGCTTTGCCGAATCAGTCCCGCTCTGCCCGCCAAACCACAGCCCTTCTTGCCTCCCAGGGTTATTAATGATTTTGGAAGAGTGGTTCCAGTTCTTACCTGCAGTAAGAAATCACAGTAGATGTTAGCACTTTTATGCCTAGGTACTTCTGCGGGAGGTCCATCTATGAGAAGCCACACAGAGATCCACCCAAGGATCGCAGCCATAGAATCATAGGATGGGTTGGAAGGGACCCCTAGAGGTCATCTAGTCCAACCCCCCTGCAGTGAGCAGGGACACCGCTAACTAGATCAGGTTGCTCAGAGCCCCGTCCAGCCTAGCCTTGAATGTTCCCAGGGATGGGGCCTCCAACACCTCTCTGGGCAACCTGTTCCGGTGTTTCACCACCCTCATTGTAAAGAATTTCTTCTTTGGATCTAGTCTAAACCTACCCTGGTTTAGTTTAAAACCATCACCCCTTGTCCTGACACAGCTGGCCCTACTAAAAAGATTTTCCCCATCTTTCCTATAGGCCCCCTTTAAGTACTGAAAGGCCGCAATCAGGTCTCCCCGCAGCCTTCTCTTCTCCAGGCTGAACAACCCCAGCTCTCTCAGCCTGTCCTCATAGGAGAGGTGCTTCAGCCCTCGGATCATTTTTGTGGCCCTCCTCTGGACCCGCTCCAACAGGTCCATGTCCTTCTTGTGCTGAGGGCTCCAGAGCTGGACACAGTACTCCAGGTGAGGTCTCACCAGAGCAGA
>NW_009260548.1:5159-5797 GCF_000687185.1 Egretta garzetta | reverse complement strand
TCGAGGTCGGTTTTGTTTAATTACGCGGTTCTAGTTCCCACCTTCACCTTGCAGAGGCGCTCACTGGATCCGGGCGAAATGGGGAATGCCGTGATGCGGTGTGAGGGGGGGGGTACTAATGAGAACAACTGGAGTATTTTTAGGTACCTTTTTTTTTAGGGTTTCGCTAATCCCTGCTTTCATCTGTCTTTTCCTGGCGTGACTTCTTTCTTTTCTGGTCATCGCTGACTTTTTTTTGCTCGTCGTATTTTTTCTAGTTCACACTTCTCAGAGAAAGAGGAAACTGTGAGAACTGAGCGGCGGCAGGAGCTGAAGAGGGGTTCCCCCTCAAAAGCAGAGATGGCTTTATTTTTCTGACGTACACCTTAGGTTAAGTGTATGGCTGAATTATTGATGGGTAATGAGGTATTGTAATGATGAGTAATGAGCGCAGCCTGCGGAATCCCACGGCCCCGCTTTCAGGGAAAAGCTGACCAGCTTCCAGTTTGCCTTGTAGCAGACCACGTTAAATAGAAACACAAAGCATGGGAAAATACTGCAGTGCTGAAAGAGGTGATTAATAAAAAGAAACTTCTGACTATCACCAGAGATCTCATGGTATTAAAATCTAGGCATTTTAATAGTATTAAAGAACTGTT
>NW_009260548.1:0-5086 GCF_000687185.1 Egretta garzetta | reverse complement strand
TTTCTCTTCAAAAGCAGAGATGGCTTTATTTTTCTGACGTACACCTTAGGTTAAGTGTATGGCTGAATTATTGATGGGTAATGAGGTATTGTAATGATGAGTAATGAGCGCAGCCTGCGGAATCCCACGGCCCCGCTTTCAGGGAAAAGCTGACCAGCTTCCAGTTTGCCTTGTAGCAGACCACGTTAAATAGAAACACAAAGCATGGGAAAATACTGCAGTGCTGAAAGAGGTGATTAATAAAAAGAAACTTCTGACTATCACCACAGATCTCATGGTATTAAAATCTAGGCATTTTAATAGTATTAAAGAACTGTTCATGGCTGCAATCACATCTCTGACGTAGTTAACTTAGGAATAAATTCATTTATACCTACATGCTAGTATTTTTTTTATATTGTAAAATGCTGGGTTTGTGTATATATATGTATATATATATTATTTTTTTTTTCACAGAGAAAAATCTTGGCTATCTACTGTTCTTAAAACCTTGAAAGATTAACCAGGCCCTGCACTTTTCCTCCACCGAAGGCACGATCCTGTACAGGTCTAATGTTCTAACCCATCACTCTTTCTACAGTGTCAAAATTTACTGCTAAACCCAAGTGCAGAGAGAGTTGGAAGCAAAATAAACCCCTCGAGAGTCATGTTACTGGTGCTTCCTGTGCTGACCCATTTCCCCCTGTCAACAGATGACAACTCCTCAAACAACATACAAAATCCCAATTATCTGGTTGGGGGCTGGGTGGCTCTGCTGGGCGGCTGGCTGCCCGACGCGTGTCAGTGCATGCATGCTGGCATGGGGGTTGGTCTCTTCTTGCAGGTAATGGGCGATAGGATGAGGGGAAATGGCCCGAAGTTCTGCCAGGGCAGGTTTAGGTTGGATGTCAGGAAAAATTTTTTCACTGAAAGGGTTGTCAGGCACTGGAATGGGCTGCCCAGGGAAGTGGTCGAGTCCCCATCCCTGGGGGTATTTAAAAGATGGGTAGATGAGATACTTAGGGACTTGCTTTAGTGGTGGGATGGCAGGGTTAGGTTAATGGTTGGACCCGATGGTCTTAAAGGTCTTTTCCAACCTAAACGACTCTATGATTCTATGGCCTCAGTGCAGTTTCACAGGAAGGCAGGGGAGCTACGTGAGCTGGCAGCGGGGGATGCTCTGCCCATGGGGTTGAGCTAACCTCTCTGCTGAGAGCAAGCAAACATTCCCCGTCGATGAAGACAACAGGCGCTGGCAAAGGGAGCCTCCCGCCTTTCCATTTGCCTCCCCTTCCCCTTCTGCAGAATGGTAGATGGATGGCTAGACAGACATCCTTTATAGAGTGTTTTGTAACACTTGCTATTGGTTTTACTGTTCATCAAGTGTGATCAGGCATCTGTGGCCATATATATATTAGCAGCTTCTAAACTGGCATGCTGTGCAGTATTCTGTCTGCTGTTTCCTCATCCAAGCAGGAAGAGATGGGTAGGGAGGATAATCACATCTTTAAAAAAAACCCTGCAAAGGAAAATAACAGAAATTAATCTCTATACTGACTGTGTACAAAGATGCTGCGTGGGGAATTAGCCTCATCTCAAGCCCTAGGTGGTTAAAAACCTGCCTGGGACCTGGCACCCAACCTGCCTGCAAGTTTGGGAACCTGAGAGCAGCTGCTGTGCTCTAAATGTCATTGAAGGCGGATGGGACACCCAGGAAAAAAGCGAGCCAGGAAATGTGTCAGGATCCCGTACATGAGGTGGGTTGTCTCTGTCACATGCTGGGTCACGCAGCGGGGGCAGAGACCCCTGCAAGTAGCATGAGCACTCGTGTATATTTATGCCGCTCCCACAGCACTTCAGTCTCGTCCTCTGTTGCTCTCGGGTGCACCACAGCCGCTCCTCAAACAGCTACAACACCGCAGCCTTGCAAAGCAGAAGAGAGGCCAAAGTGCCACCTTAAATGCACGTGATACGGGTCTTTGAGAGGAAGGTGGAAAACGAGTTGCACCCAAAATGCGGTGGTAGCTGGCAGGTCCCGTCTCCCAGCGGGCTCCAGTGCAGCTGACTGGTGGGTCCTTGCAGTGGTGCCTGGCTCCTGCTACAGCCCCGACTCATTCAGAACCAGGAGCTGAGCCGTTGCTTCTCACAAAGATTTCTCAGAAGAGATAAAGTTTTTTTTTTTCATGCTATTATTAAAAATCTGTCCTGCTATGACTTGTAAAGCCTTTGTTAATCCAAATTATTACTGCGAATAAGCACTTCCATACCAAAAGATGGAAGGTGGGCTTATTGGCCTAGGAACAAAAGCCACCATTTATTTTAAGAAACCTTTTTTTTTCCAGGATTCTTTTTGTCAAACACCACAAATAAAAAGTAGAAAACACTAGAAGTGATTCTCCAAAATCTTCTCTGTGTTAGCTGCCCTGTGAGCTCATTCCTCTTCCTACCGTGCCCTGCTATCACATAACAACCTGGGACTTCACAAGTCCCTTATATACTGCCCTGCCTCTGCTCTGCCACATTGCTTTTGAAGTGGAATCAACATTGTTTCAAACAGCACTGAAATTCCATCTTAATTTACTAAATCATAATGTATATTTAAGGCTGTAAGGTGAGAGAAGGCGACGGCCCACAGCAAGACCAGCATTCATTACCCCCTGCACGCCAAGCCTACGAGCCTCAGTACTGGGACTGTCTGGAGGATTTTTCCTGTGAGCAAGAAAAACAAGGAGATATGCTTTCCTACGGATTTGTGTCTACCTGGGGGCTCATCTAGCTCCTCTGCGACAACCCAGTGTTCCCCACAGGGCACCCCAAAGCAGAGGCAGCACACCCCAGCATGTGTACTGGGTGGCTGCCAGTACATGGGGTGGCCACTGCCAGAATGAGGGAGTAATGGTTTTGCTTATCTTTCTCTTGAAGGGGAATTTGTTTGAGTGCACTAAGATGATTTTCATGAAACTTTCAGGAATCTGAATACCTTTGAGACCTGGAGACCTCTGTCAGACTTGGCTGACATAAAGCAAAGGGTTCAGAAACTATAAGGGGAGTGACTGATGTGCAGACAGCATAATCCCATAAAACTAACATTCAGGCTAAAAATCATGGTAATAAATGGGACATTCACACATACATTATGTTTCTTATCTGGAGTCATTATGATAATTTGGATCACATTTTCGAGACTGTTAAAGAAGCACTAAAAATGAACTTTAAAGAAATTAAAAATGGATATTCTCACATAATTATTTGACTTATGTTTGGAAATTGAAACTGGCAAAATTCCTTGGAAATAAAGTAATTGAGTAGGTAAGGGTAAGTGCACATTAGAGTTTGCCTACTTCTAACAGATGCTGTAAGTTCAGAGAAACCCTGGTGGCCAAGCACCTTCTTCCCCATTTTACAGGTAAGAATTTTCACTGGGAGAGGTTTCTTTTGGGCTGACATCCTCGCTGGCAGCCCCTACGGCCGTTGTCTTGCAGTCTGGTAGAGGGATGAATGCTCACAGCCTCCAGGGCTTCCTGCTTGCAGGGTTTGGCACTGTGAGAGTTGGTCAGCAGCAAGGGTGGACCTGGCAGCCCCTAAAGAAGGGGAAGCCTTGGAGTGAGCTGGATCACCTGGAGTAGACATTTACTTTATGTCTTTTTGCCCCACCTCTACTCCTTCTCTTCCTGATAACTGATTTAATTATGGCATTAGTTTTTTCTCTTGGATCCTGCAGTAAAGGAGGTTTGTCTATCTTTGCTTCCATTTTGAAGCACAAAGATACTTTTGTAAGACCCTACCTGGCCAGACAGCTGCTGCTTAGTCTTAGTGCTTCGGCAAAGGAACACAAATTGTCAGATTACCTGATTACATCACCTCCTGAACATACGTGCATTGGAATACATTACTTGGTTACAGCATAATAACTTTGTGATGCAGCAAGAGAAGCAAGGCCAAGGACTGGGGCCCATTAACACTTCTCACTACACATTGGATTGGACTAAAGACTTGTGTTCATGATGTGCTGGGCCACAGAGCCCACTCACCATGGCTGCAGGGACTAGAGACGTTGCATTAACAGAGCTTCCCCACATTTGGTAGCAGTGCTGCAGCAATTTATATAGTACCCTACCTTCCTCTAGGAGCTCACTCCTTGTAGAGGAGTTTCTTGAACAACAAGGCCATAAAATATTATGGGAATATGTGGACAATCCAGGGTTTGAAAACAGTGTGTCCTTGGGGCCCTGAAAGGAGGAGGTTGCACCTGTTGTAAACAAGAATGAAGGAATTTGATAAGACTAATTAGGATGTGCTCTAATCACAAGACTTGCATAAGATAGCTGTGTGCTTTGTTTTATATATCCAATCACTACTTGAGAATAAGTGCGTGGACAGTAAAGCTTAAACCAATGAAAAGTATTACAGGTGCCGTCGCTGTCTGAGGAGAAGCGCGTGGACAGTGTGTTAAGACCAATGAAATTATTGCTTGTGCCGCATGAACCCTGCTTGTACTATAAGTATACCCGTACTCGGGAATAAAGTTTGGAAGCATTCACCATACTCCTATGGAGACTGCGTCTGCATTCTGGGCTCCCCTAAGCAACACTTAAGCAGCTACTCCTAACCTAATACCTCCCTCATGTTGGCACAAGGGCTTGTGTGTCCAGATCATGAACAGAATCGATGTTTTGGTTTGGCTGGAAAGTAGTGCAGCCAAAGAAATGAAAGTTGACTTTCAGACAGATAAGTTGTCCGATCTAGTTCATTGCGTGACTATAGAAGCAGTTGTGCCAGGCAAAATGAAGGAGGGAAGTGTGGTGTAGGAACAAGATGCGAAGGTGAGAAGGAAGAAAGGGCCACTTCAGCAAGCACAGCTGCAGAATAAAGGTCTGCAGAGCCATAACCCAGGCTGCTTTAGCAGAAATTAGTATTTCTGATCATTCCTGCACCAAGTATTATCTCCTGCTTCAGTAAGGTAGAGAAACACTAGCCCTTCTTGGCAGCTTTTCTGTCTTTTTAAAAGTAAAATCAGTTCCAACAATAATGTCATATGTCTATTACAATGACACAACATAGCTGAGGCATACAGCTGAGCTATCATAGCAGCTTTTTCAACAGAATA
>NW_009260547.1:0-450 GCF_000687185.1 Egretta garzetta | reverse complement strand
CCAGGCTCTCCTGGCACAGGGGATCGAATCCTGCGGGATGCTGAGCCCCTGGCCGCCGGCATGGAGCCCTTCGGGGTGGATCTCTGCTTCCCTTTGGGCTGGTGGAGGATTTGGGATCTTTTAGGCTCCAGCAGGCAGGATGGGGAGACCAGTGAAAGCCTCCAGGGAGGAGGAGGAGGAGGAGGAAGGTCCCCGTTCGTCCCCTTGCCGAGGGACGCGGCTGCCGTGGAAGTTTTTTTATTTTTAGCCCAGCACCAGCCGGAGCCTGGGAGGCTGTGGAGGAAATAAAAGCAGGACCCAACGGGAGGCGAGGGGAAAAACCCAGACCCTGGCTGGGCTGGGACGGGGATCACACGCGGACTGGTGGGCGCAGGGGTCCCCGGTGCGGGAGACTTGCGTGGGTGCTGCGATCTTGCCTGGGGGGTGCTGCGGTGGGGGTCGGGGCTGTGC
>NW_009260546.1:0-278 GCF_000687185.1 Egretta garzetta | reverse complement strand
CAAGGCGTGCATGTGAGTGTGCAAGGCATGTGACTGTGCAAGGCGTGCGTGTGTGTGTGCAAGGCATGTGAGTGTGCAAGGCATGTGAGTGTGCAAGGCATGCACGTGGACGTGCAAGGTGTGCATGTAAGTGTGCAAGGCATATGCATGTCCCAGGCCTGTGAGTGTGCAAGGTGTGCATGCGAGTGTGCAAGGCGTGCATGTGAGTGTGCAAGGGGTGTGAGCATGCAAGGCATGCACGTGGGCGTGCAAGGTGTGCATGTAAGTGTGCAAGGCAT
>NW_009260545.1:0-3421 GCF_000687185.1 Egretta garzetta | reverse complement strand
ATCACCGTCCCCCTGCCCTGTCCCAGCGCCTCCTGGGACACCAACACCCACCATGGTCCCCTCCTCCCCATTGTGGTCCATCACTGTCCCCTCCTCTCCGTCACCATCCCAGCCCCTCCTGGGACACCGTCCCCCATGGTCCCCTCCTCTCCATCGTGGTCCATCACCAGCCCCCATTCTCCATCACAGTCCCCTCCTCTCCATCACAGTCCCTCCTGGGACCCCGTTCTCCGTCATGGTCCTCTCTTCTCCATCATGGTCCCCCACTGTCCATCACCATCCCCCCTAGGACCCTGTTCTCCCATAGTGGTCCCCTCCTCTCCATCATGGTCCATTACAGTCCCCTCCTCTCCATCACTGTTCCTCCTGGGGCCCCATTCTCCATCATGGTCCCCCCTAGGCCACCGTCATCCATCACAGTCCCTCCTGTGACACCGATCTCCTTTGTGGTCCCCTCTTCTCCATCACGGTCCCCTGCTCTCCCCCACAGCCCCTCCTGGGACCCCGTTCTCCATCATGGTCCCCCACTGTCCACCACCGTCCCTCCCGGTCCCCTGCGCTCCCCCACAGCCCCTCCTGGGACCCCGTTCTCCATCATGGTCCCCCACTGTCCATCACCGTCCCTCCTAGGACCCCGTCCTCCCATCGCTGTCCCCTCCTCCCCATCCCTGTCCCCTCTTCTCCATCACGGGCCTTCCTGGGACCTCATTGTCCATCATGGTCTCTTCTAGGACCCCGTTATCCCATCATGGTTTGCTCTTGTCCATCACCGTCCCTTCTTGTCCATCAAGATCCCTCCTGGGACCCCGTTGTCCATCATGGTCCCCTCTTGTCCATCACCATCCCTCCTGGGACCCTGTTCTCCATCACGGTCCCCTCTTGTCCATCACCATCCCTTCTTGTCCATCATGGTCCCTCCTGGGACCGCTCTTGTCCATCACGGTCCCTTCCTCTCCATCACGGTCCCTCCTGGGACCCTGTTATCCATTGCCGTCCCTTGTTTTCCATCACGGTCCCCTCCTCTCCATCGCTGTCCCCTCTCGTCCATCACCATCCCTCCTGGGACCCCGTTCTCCATCATGGTCCCCTCTTGTCCATCACCATCCCTTCTTGTCCAGCACGGTCCCTCCTGGGACCCCTCTTGTCCATCACGGTCCCTCCTGGGACCGCTCTTGTCCATCACGGTCCCCTCTTGTCCATCACCATCCCTTCTTGTCCAGCACGGTCCCTCCTGGGACCCCTCTTGTCCATCACGGTCCCTCCTGGGACCGCTCTTGTCCATCACGGTCCCCTCTTGTCCATCACCATCCCTTCTTGTCCAGCACGGTCCCTCCTGGGACCCCTCTTGTCCATCACGGTCCCTCCTGGGACCGCTCTTGTCCATCACGGTCCCCTCTTGTCCATCACCATCCCTTCTTGTCCAGCACGGTCCCTCCTGGGACCCCTCTTGTCCATCACGGTCCCTCCTGGGACCGCTCTTGTCCATCACGGTCCCCTCTTGTCCATCACCATCCCTTCTTGTCCAGCACGGTCCCTCCTGGGACCCCTCTTGTCCATCACGGTCCCTCCTGGGACCGCTCTTGTCCATCACGGTCCCCTCTTGTCCATCACCATCCCTTCTTGTCACCAACACCCACCATGGTCCCCTCCTCCCCATTATGGTCCCTCACTGACCCCTCCTCTCCGTCACCATCCCCGCCCCTCCTGGGACACCGTCCCCCATGGTCCCCTCCTCTCCATCATGGTCCATCACCAGCCCCCATTCTCCATCACAGTCCCCTCCTCTCCATCACAGTCCCTCCTGGGACCCCGTTCTCCGTCATGGTCCTCTCTTCCCTATCATGGTCCCCCACTGTCCATCACCATCCCCCCTAGGACCCTGTTCTCCCATAGTGGTCCCCTCCTCTCCATCATGGTCCATCATCGTCCCCTCCTCTCCATCACCATCCTAGTTCCTCCTGGGACACCATCCCCCATGGTGGTCCCCTCCTCTCCATCATGGTCCATCATCGTCCCCTCCTCTCCATCACCATCCTAGTTCCTCCTGGGACACCATCCCCCATGGTGGTCCCCTCCTCTCCATCATGGTCCATCATCGTCCCCTCCTCTCCATCACCATCCTAGTTCCTCCTGGGACACCATCCCCCATGGTGGTCCCCTCCTCTCCATCATGGTCCATTACAGTCCCCTCCTCTCCATCACTGTTCCTCCTGGGACCCCATTCTCCATCATGGTCCCCCCTAGGCCACCATCGTCCATCACAGTCCCTCCTGTGACACCGATCTCCTTTGTGGTCCCCTCTTCTCCATCACGGTCCCCTGCTCTCCCCCACAGCCCCTCCTGGGACCCCGTTCTCCCATCGCTGTCCCCTCCTCCCCATCCTGGTCCATTGCTGTCCCCTGTTGTCCATCGCCGTCCCCTCCTCTCCATCGTGGTCCCTCCTATGACCCCGTTCTCCCATCATGGTCCCCCATTCTCCATCACAGCCCCTCATGGGACCCCGTTCTCCCATTGTGGTTTGCTCTTCTCCATTGTGGTCCATCACTGTCCCCTCTTCTCCATCACGGTCCTTCCTGGGACCTCATTGTCCATCATGGTCTCTTCTAGGACCCCGTTATCCCATCATGGTTTGCTCTTGTCCATCACCGTCCCTTCTTGTCCATCAAGATCCCTCCTGGGACCCCGTTGTCCATCATGGTCCCCTCTTGTCCATCACCATCCCTCCTGGGACCCTGTTCTCCATCACGGTCCCCTCTTGTCCATCACCATCCCTTCTTGTCCATCATGGTCCCTCCTGGGACCGCTCTTGTCCATCACGGTCCCTTCCTCTCCATCACGGTCCCTCCTGGGACCCTGTTATCCATTGCCGTCCCTTGTTTTCCATCACGGTCCCCTCCTCTCCATCGCTGTCCCCTCTCGTCCATCACCATCCCTCCTGGGACCCCGTTCTCCATCATGGTCCCCTCTTGTCCATCACCATCCCTTCTTGTCCAGCACGGTCCCTCCTGGGACCCCTCTTGTCCATCACGGTCCCTCCTGGGACCGCTCTTGTCCATCACGGTCCCCTCTTGTCCATCACCATCCCTCCTGGGACCCCGTTCTCCATCATGGTCCCCTCTTGTCCATCACCATCCCTTCTTGTCCAGCACGGTCCCTTCCTCTCCATCACGGTCCCTCCTGGGACCCCGTGCCCCACCGCCGCCCCCCATTCTCCATCACGGTCCCCTCCTCTCCACTGTGGTCCCTCCTGGGACCCCAGGCGCCACCGTGGGTCCCCCTTCCCCGTCATGGTGCCCCCCCAGACACTGCCGTCCCCGTTGCGGTCGCAGGTACGACAACATGGCTGAGCTCTTTGCGGTGGTGAAGACGCTGCAGGCGCTGGAGAAGGCCTACATCAAGGACTGCGTCTCTCCTAACGAGT
>NW_009260544.1:0-875 GCF_000687185.1 Egretta garzetta | reverse complement strand
GATCCGGGCCCCGCTTCTGGGTAAAATAAATGTACTAAATAAAGAACATATACTCCAGTTGAAGGTGTGGGAGCTGGACTGGGTGCAAAATCCTCTTCTCAGCTGGGAGCTCTTCTGCTCTCCTGGTGCGAAAAGGCCTTGGCATTTGTGGTGGGCAATGAACACCATACTTCCAAGCTGTAGCTGAAGTGGTGTGTGGGCAAGGGGTGGTGGAGGGGACGCCCTGGGAAACATCCAGCCCCTAGGATCTGACCCTCAGTTCCTGAGGTCTGAGGCTTTCTGGTAACAGTGGGACACTGGTGTCTCCGTGGAGCAGCTATCTGCAGAACACGTGTGGCAGGGCTCAGGTGGTCGCCAAGCTGCTGAGCCTCTGTTTGAGTCCCAGGATTGAAGATCAGACTGGTGGGTCCTGGAGGAGGAGTGCAGGAAGCCCAGTTAGAAGTGCAAAGAACAAAGCAGCCATTACTTAGTTAATGCAGATAAATGCCCCCTCTGCAGGAGCCTGTCACAGCACTTGGTGCCACAACGGTCCCGTTCCCTCGTGACACCTGAAGAATCACTACTGGGCCAGCATTCCTCAGTCATGGGGCAGGGCCGTCTCCTGCTGCCGCCCTCGACATGGCAAGCCCCCAGCTGACTTCTTCCCTGCTTTTTCCTTCAGGAATAAGATAATAATTTGGAGGGGAGGGTGGCTTCACCGACTGGACCCATCCCACAGGGAAGTCTGCTGCCTCCCTGGGGCCCGGGTCAGGGGCATTGCTAAGAAACTCCCTGTTCTGGTACGCCCCTCTGATTACTATCCGCTATTGATTGTACAGGCTGGCAGTGATGAGATTCCGGAGAGAAGTCCCAAATCAATCAAAAGGGACTTCAGG
>NW_009260543.1:0-959 GCF_000687185.1 Egretta garzetta | reverse complement strand
AAGGATGAGAGGGAGAGAGGATCCAGCAGCCCTCAGGATGTTCCCCAGGATCGTAATGGGTGAGCAGGGGCTGTGCTCTGCAGGCCTTCCTCTGCCGCATGAATACCGGGGGGACGACCTTTGGGCCAGCCCCTCTGGCCAGCAAGAACTCCAAAGCCTCTACACCTTCACGTGGGTGGAAGGGTCAGCATCCCCCCTCACGGTGCAGCTGAAGATTGAATTTGCTGCAGGGAAGAGAGAAATCCCTTTGTCCGTGGCCTGACCCTGGTAGGCAGCAAAGCCCCACACATCTTGGGGAATGGAGGAGGGAAGGGGAAGGGTCAAAGGGAGACAACGTGTGGTTCAAGATGAGGACAGTTTATGAGTAAAACAAAAGCCGTGCGCACAAGCAAAGCAAAGCAAATCAAAACAAGGAATTCGTTCCCTGCTTGCCATGGGCAGGCGGGTGTTCATCCGTCTCCAGGAAAGCAGGGCTCCATCATATGTAGCAGTGGCTTGGGCAGACAAATGTCATTGCTCCAGATGTCCCCCCCTTCCTCCCTCTTCCCCCAGCTTTTATTGCTTGAGCAAAGTCTCACATGGTCTGGGCTATCGCCTGGGTCCATCAGGGTCAGCTGCGCCCCAGCTCTGTGCCCCCCCAGCTCCTTGCCCACTCCCAGCCTGCTGGCTGCAGGGTGAGAAGCAGAAAACCTCTTGCCGCTGTGCAGGCGCTCTTCAGCCCCAGCCAACGCAGGGCTGTGGCACCAAGCCTGCTTTGGGCACAGATGCAGAACACAGGAGGACGTTCACTCCATCCCAGCCCTAAGCAGTACCACAGCCCTGGTGTCTGGAAGAGGTGGGTTAGATCCCGCAATGACACGTGCAGAGCATGGCAAGATGCTCCCAGAGCTGGCTGCTGGCATTACGGCCTTTCTGTGCTGTAGCCTCCCCCCAGCTGGAGATGTTCCCTGTGCCTTCCA
>NW_009260542.1:15917-16229 GCF_000687185.1 Egretta garzetta | reverse complement strand
GCAGGACCCAAACCTGGTTGCACCCATCCCCCTGGGTGCAGCCGAACCCTGGCGGGACCCAAACCCCGGTGTGGCCACCCCGCCGCCCCCCAGCCCCCGGGGGGGACTCACAGATGTAGTAGTAGGTCTCCCCCGGTTGGAACTCGAAGCCGAGCGAGAAGGGGGTGAAGCGTTGGATCTTCTCCGAGAAGCGGACGGGCCCGAAGGGCGCCTGGGGCCGGTTGCACTCCCAGCGCTTGAAGGCGCCGGGGGTCTTGTAGCAGCCGCGGTAGCCCTCCCGGTCCACCATGAAGAGCGTGAAGGTCTCTGCCC
>NW_009260542.1:13096-13545 GCF_000687185.1 Egretta garzetta | reverse complement strand
GGAGACCCGCAGCCCTGGCAGTGCCACCCACCAGCTTGATGCCACCCAGGCTGGGTGCCCACCAGCCGCAAGCGTGCCCGGGCTCGGTGCCACCTGAGGGTGCCCAAAGCTCAGGACCACCAAGGGCGCCCGGGCTCAGCGCAGGTTGGGACCACCAGGGACTTGGCACTGCCCGGAGCACCCACCAGCACGGTACCACCCAGGGCTCGGTGTCACCTGGGGGTGCTCACCAGCTCGATGCCACCCAGGGCTCAGTGCCGCCAGCGGTGCCCGGTGGCTCAGCACCACCTGGGGGTGCCCACCGGCTCGGTGTTGCCTGGGCATGGCCAGTGGCTCGCTACCACCCGGGGCTCGGTGCTACCTGGGGCTTGGTGCCACCCGAGGCTTGGTGCCACCCAGGGGCACTCACTGGCTCCGTGTCACCCCGGGGGTGGGCAGGGCCCCGGGCC
>NW_009260542.1:10440-11814 GCF_000687185.1 Egretta garzetta | reverse complement strand
CGGGTGCCCATACCCACACAGGAGCTCTTGCACACGCGTGTGCACATGCACACGGGGCAGCTCTTGCACATGCGTGTGCCCATACCCACACAGGAGCTCTTGCACACATGTGTGCACATGCACATGGGGCAGCTCTTGCACATGCGTGTGCCCATACCCACACAGGAGCTCTTGCACACATGTGTGCACATGCACACGGGCAGCTCTTGCACACACATGCCCATACCCACACAGGAGCGCTTGCACACATGTGTGCACATGCACATGGGGCAGCTCTTGCACACGCGTGTGCCCATACCCACACAGGAGCTCTTGCACATGTGTGTGCACATGCACATGGGGCAGCTCTTGCACATGCGTGTGCCCATACCCACACAGGAGCTCTTGCACACATGTGTGCACATGCACATGGGGCAGCTCTTGCACACACATGCCCATACCCACACAGGAGCTCTTGCACACGCGTGTGCACATGCACATGGGCCAGCTCTTGCACACCCGTGTCTCTGCACATGTATGCATGTGTGTGGGTGCAGGTGTGGTGGCTTCTGCACACGTGTGTCTGTGCATGCAGGGCAGCTCTTGCACACGCATGTGCCTGTGCCAACAGAAGAGCTCTTGCACACCTGTGTGCCTGTGCACAGGGGGCAGCTCTTGCACACGCATGTATCCCTGCACATGGGGTGGCTCCTGCACATGTGTGCATGTGTGGTGGCTCCTGCACACACACATCTGTGCACACACAGCAGCTCTTGCACACACGTGTGCCCATACCCACACAGGAACTCTTGCACACGTGTGCCCGTGCACATGGAGCAGCCCCTGCACACGGGGTGGCTCCTGCACACGCGTACATGTGTGCGCATGTGTGGTGGCTCCTGCACACGTGTGTGTCCATGCACACAGAAGACTCTTGCACACGCACGTGTCTGTACATGCAGAGGAGTTCTTGCACACTCACATGTCCCTGCACATGCAGCACCTCTTGCACATGCAGGAGCTCTTGCACATGCACATGCTCTTGCACACACAGGAGCTCTTACACACACGTGTCTGTGCACACACAGCAGCTCTTGCACATGCACGTGCCCATACCCACACAAGCTCTTGCACACACATGTGCCCATGCACACGGGGCAGCTCCTTGCACACGTGTGTGTCCCTGCCCATAGGGTGGCTCCTGCACATACGTGCATATGTGTGAGTATGCGGGTGTGGTGGCTCCTGCACGCACATGTGCCCGTGCACACGGGGCAGCTCTTGCACACACGCACGTGCCCACACCCACACGGGGCAGCTCTTGCACACACATGTGCCCAACCCCCCCAGCAGCTCTTGCACGTGCATGTGCCCAACCCCCCCCCAGCAGCTCTT
>NW_009260542.1:0-205 GCF_000687185.1 Egretta garzetta | reverse complement strand
CCATCACCCAGCACAGTGGAGACCCCCACCTTCTTCTCCATCCCATGGTCTGGAGACCCCCACCTCCATCATCCAGTACAGTGGGGACCCCCACCCTCATTGCCCCATACACCAGACGCCACCACCTTCTCCATCCTGGGCTGCAGAGACCCCCACCCTCATTATCCCATACAGTGGGGACCCCCACCCTCATTGCCCCATACAC
>NW_009260541.1:0-486 GCF_000687185.1 Egretta garzetta | reverse complement strand
ACACTGGCTTTGTATATTACTATTTCTGTTGTTGTTATTACTACCACTACTACTACTACTACTACTATGATTTTTCTTTCTTTTATTTCAGTTGTTAAACTGTTCTGATCTCAACCCATGAGTTTTCTCACTTTTACTCTTCTGAGTCTCTCCCCCACCCCACTGTGGGTAGGGAGTGAGCGAGTGTCTGTGTGGGGCTTAATTGCTGGCTGGGGTTAGACCGTGACACAAGGGCAAGTGCCGGTTCCGCACCTGGGTCACAACAACCCCATGAAACACAAGTGTGCCCAGGTGGCCAAGGCGGCCAACAGCACCCTGGCTTGTATCAGGAATAGTGTGGCCAGCAGGAGTGGGGAAGTGATTGTGTCCCTGTACTGGGCACTGGTGAGGCTGTGTCTTGAATGCCATGTTCCTGGGCCCCTCACTAGAAGAAGGATATTGAGGTGCTGGAGAGCATCCAAAGAAGGGCAACAAAGCTGGTGAAGG
>NW_009260540.1:6187-6393 GCF_000687185.1 Egretta garzetta | reverse complement strand
CCCTGCCGCCGCTGCCGGCTCTGAGCTCGGGAAGGCTCTGACGGCACCCGCAGCCCGGCAGCAGGAAAACAGCCCAGGGCTTTCCCCTAGGGGGGAGTTCAGGGGGTTTGCTGGTGGTGGCTTTTTAGTTGGGTTTTTTTGTGTGTGTTAAAAGGAGAAACCAGAATTAACCCATCTGGCAACACCTCCGCAGCTGGTGCCCCACA
>NW_009260540.1:4182-4765 GCF_000687185.1 Egretta garzetta | reverse complement strand
CAGCAGCCGGCGCTTTCCTTTCCCCACAGGATCCCGTTCCCAGCAGCGAGGATGCTCCGGCGCTGGCCAGGCATGGGACGGTTTCATCCGCACCCCTGCAGCAGCGCTGGGTGCCAGGGCCGGGGGGCTCGGAGGGACCCCCATGCCTGGCCACGGCCCCTCCGTGCCGGGAACCCCCACAGCAGGGATGGGATTGCCTCGGAGGAGCACCCGGCCCTTCCCAGTGGAGGCTTGTGCATGCCGCCCGGGCTGGCGCTCCGGGTGGTCGTGATCTGTGGGTAGGAAACGCCTGGGATTGCAGCCCGACAGGCCTGGCTTTGCCTGCCAGCCCGGGTACCTTAGCCGAAATGGAGGAAGGGAAATTTTTGCTGCTGGTGATGCTGAAGTCCCCTCTGAATTTTTGCTGCTGGTGATGCTGAAGTCCCCTCTGAATTCTCTGACGCTTACTGAGGCATTCCGAGCTTCATGAACCCTCCAGCCCTCTGATGGGAGGTTTCCAGCCCCGCTCTGCAGAACCTCTGCTCTTTTCCCAGGGTCCCTGCCGAGCACCGGCAGAGCCGGGCGCAGCGTTCCAGGATGCTCC
>NW_009260540.1:1930-2638 GCF_000687185.1 Egretta garzetta | reverse complement strand
TCCTCCGGCCATCGGGGTTTGCTGCGGGGCAGCCGGCACGCTGGCCAGGGAGGGTTTCCCTCGGATGGGTCCTTCTCGTTATCCATGAAGAGCGTGTCTTTCCTCTATGCCTTCTGAGCGGACTGAGGGGACAGCTGTATATTCATTTATACTGCAGGTGAGGGCCACGGATTTCAGACTTTGCCCTTGCAAGCCCATGAGAGGCTGAATATTCCCGCAGGATTGGGCGCTCCCCCTTCCCGGGAAGCGGTGGCAGCTGATGGCTCTCGCTCCTTCCAGAGCTGGCGTGTAAGGCTGCGCCTGCACGAGTTAATTAATCTAATGAGGCAACTTCTCTTGATACGTTATGTGTTCTGCGCGCTTTCTCCCAGCAAATGATCACACATCCTAAAAATATAATCCTCATTCTTCACTGAAAGTTATGCTTGGAAGTTGAGGTTAGACAAATTCAGCCTTGAAAGAAAATGTAATTTCCTAGCAGCGAGAATAATTAAACATATGGAGCCGTTAGGAGGGGAGGCAGCACACCCCCGTGGCTTAGTCACTGCATCCAGATACCTCGCTGTCCCGCAGATCTGCTTTGACTCAGCCTGGTGGTGGACGCTGGTGACGGTCGGTGCTTGGCCCCCGGCGCTCGTGGCCCGCGGGAGCGGAGCCTTGTCCTCGGCGATGCTCCGCAGGGATGCGCTCCGGCGGGGGGCGAGGGGC
>NW_009260540.1:0-333 GCF_000687185.1 Egretta garzetta | reverse complement strand
GCTCACGTGAAAGTGAACGTCCCTGCGGCCCCGCGTTCCCCTCCCGCAGCCCTGCTGCAGGTCTGTGCCTGCTGCAGCCCTTCGCTCTGAGCGCCGCCGGAGGTTTTGGGGCCATGTCGAGAGACAGCTCCCATTGCAACCATCCAAATCCTGCTGGACGGTCCCGGGACCTCAGGGAGACCCCGAGAGACCCAGGCAGTTTTGTGCAAGGGCAAAGTCACCCCCTTCCCCCATGGCCGTTTCAGACGAGGACAGCAAATCCCGGGGACAGTGCAGCCGTGGTGCAAAGGGACGGGGCGGGGGACGGGGGGGCTGCGGGCAGCCAGCGGGACC
>NW_009260539.1:0-290 GCF_000687185.1 Egretta garzetta | reverse complement strand
GCTGCTGTGCCCTGGGAGCCGGCGCCCGTGCCAGCAGCAGCAGCAGCACTGCTGAAGTCCCGTCTGGATGGGCAGGGGCCACCCCCAGGGCAGCGTCTGCGCTGGGAGAATGGGGATACGGCCCCCTGGGAAGGCAGGGGTAGAGAGCCCCAGGGCTGGGCTCCCTGCGCAGGACAGGCAGGTCCCTGGGGGTCTCTGCCCCGCTCAGCTCAGGGGAGGAAAGCAGGAGGGACAGCGAGGCCGGGGAAGAGCAGCCCCAGCTGCCACCGCTGCGGGGCCGAAGGAGGTGG
>NW_009260538.1:342080-349307 GCF_000687185.1 Egretta garzetta | reverse complement strand
GCAGGAAGAAATCGCAGGGAAGGAAATCCCAGCCCAGCCACCCCCTGGCCCCGTTTCTTCCAATTCCCACTAGCTGAGCTGGCTTTGCTCCGAGCCAAACGCCACGCAACCGGGACCCAGGCTCCTGCCCTACGAGGTTCAGTGGTTTGGGTGCTAAAGCGGTTTCAAGGCATTTTTGTTACGTGCACAAGGTCTTTAGCCGTGTTTTCACTGGGATTTGGGAAAAGGCAAGCTGGCACGCTTGGAAAGCCAGACTGTGGCGATAGTTGTGGAAGCTGTCGCCTGCTGCAGGCAGGTTTTTTGGCACCAAGTCTCAGGGGCGGGGGTCTGAGGTGCGCGGGGAAGGCAGCCTGGCCGCCCGGGCAGCCGGCCCCACACCGCCGGGGCTGCCGAGAAATCGCGTTGGGGTGCATGAGAGAGCACAGAAACCACCCACATGGGAGAAGACTGAAAAAACCCGGCCGGCTATGCTGAGAGCGACAGTCAGGAATTAACTACGTGTTTAAAATCATATCCATGCCGTGCTTTTCCCCATGCACGCTCCAAGGAAGGCACGCGCAGCTACGCAGCGCTAATCCTCCCGCGAGCGCAGCGCCGCGGTGCGTGCTCAGCTCTGAGCACTCCGCTGGCCGTTCATCGGAGAGGGAGCATTGCACGGGATGTCATTTCCCGTTGTCCTCCTCCAAAGTCGGGATGCAGACAAAGAGCCCCACCCCCCCTTCCACCAGGCACAGCCCCCAGAGCTTGATCCTCACCTCGCCTAAGGGCAGGCAGCTGCCAGCACCGCATGAGCTTCTCTCTCATGGGCCGTGGCATCAACATCTGGCAGCAGCTGCAATCTCTGCCCGGGCAAGGCAAATCCTCAGCCATGGCAGATGCTGCACATCGGGTGAGGATTCGTTCTGCCGCCCTGGGACACACAAGGATGCAGGGAACATGGGATGAGGGGAGTGCATACAAACTTCCGTAGAGAGGGAAAAGGACCAAGGAGACAAAAAGCGAACCCATGGGACACCAGCAAAGACCTTCATTTGGGAAACACCCTCCTGAGGACCAACAAAGAGCACCGGCTTTACCACCCGCTCCCCAGGCAATGCTGTTTGGGGCCAGGGCGGTCGGAGCCTGCTCCATGCCCAGGATCTGGCCCCGCAGTGGGCACTGTTGGCTTTGACCCTTCCACCTTTTAGGCTGGTGATGGACAAACAGCCATTACCACCACCACCACCACCACTTGAAGGAGAATGCAATACAGGCAGTACGTGCTGGCGCGATCACCCCTGTGAACTGGGTCCTGCCAGGGACCTGGTGTGTAGGGGCATTAGTTTGCTGAATGTCAAGCACCATCAAGGGATGTATGAGCTCAGAGCGGTCCAGGTACGTATGATGGAAGAACTTGGAGTGCCCAAAGATGGGGTTTTTTTGGAAATCTGCTTATGGCATCTACACACCATCAGCCAAGTTTCTTGGGTCACTCTCCTGAATTCAGCTGTGTAACCTTCAGCCAAATTGTACTTTCTGGAGCTCATTCCAAGAGTTTCCAGTCAGTGAAAAATTTAAACTCCCTGTGGAAAAGCCTGGGATAAATAATAAGGTCACATCACCAGTGGTTTTTTGCTTTCTTGTCATTGTAATCATAGAATCATAGAATCACTTTGGTTGGAAAAGACCTTTCAGATCATCAAGTCCAACCTTTAACCTACCCCTGCCATCCCATCACTAAACCCGGTCCCTAAGCACCTCATCTGTCCTTCTTTTAAATACCTTCAGGGATGAGGACTCGACCACCTCCCTGGGCAGCCCATTCCAGAGCCTGACAACCCTTTCGGTGAAGAAGTTTTTCCTAATGTCCAACCTAAACCTGCCCTGGCGCAGCTTCAAACCATTCCCCCTCGTCCTATCATCTGTTCCCAGGGAGCAGAGGCCGACCCCCCCCTCCCTACAGCCTCCTCTCAGGCAGTTGTAGGGGGCGATCAGGTCTCCCCTCAGCCTCCTCTGCTCCAGACTAAATAACCCCAGTTCCCTCAGCCGCTCCTCGTAAGCCTTGTGCTCCAGACCCCTCCCCAGCTTTGTGGCTCTCCTCTGGACATGTTCCAGCAACGCAACATCTTTCTTGTAGCGAGGGGCCCAAAACTGAACACAGTATTCGAGGTGCAGCCTCACCAGCACCGAGTACAGGGGCACGATCACTTCCCTACTCCTGCTGGTCACACTATTCCTGATACAAGCCAGGATGCCATTGGCCTTCTTGGCCACCTGCTGGCTGTGCCCACCTTGGGCACCCTGCTGGCTCATATTCAGCCGGCTGTCAACCAGAACCCCCAGGTCTTTTTCCACCAGGCAGCTTTCCAGCCACTCTTCCCCAAGCCTGTAGCGCTGCATTAAAGCTCTCCCATAAATGGGGTCTCCAGGTACAATATTTTATATCCCCCAAAGATTCCCTCTAGTGGAAGCGCTGGTGACGGACCAGCAGGAGGAGAGCGGCCGTGCACTCAGCCGGTCCCGGGTACCACACAGGGATGCAGTGAGCTCTGGTTCTTTGGCTTTGTTCTCCCACACCTGCGTATCTACACGCTGCGCGAGTCCTGCCTAATAAAACCGGCACCTGACACCATTTTAATTAATTTCCTTGCTCATAAAGCTGACAGCGTGGCTCTAACTGTGTGTTCATATTAGGCTGTGGGTGACAACTGAAGCTGAACAAGCAGCAAGAGCGGAGGGAACCACAACTCGTGGTGCACCAGATGCTCTGCTGGCTGCGTCTTCGGACCGCTTTGACCTGAAGCCTAGCGAAGTGACAAGGAATCCATCCCCAACAGCACAATTGTCCTTGAAGACGTGGATTGCTGCTACTGTTCTAAATTAGGACATAATTCGCTGATAAATGATGCACAGTAGCGAACGCTATGATCCACAGCACCACTCTTCAGACAACTCAGCTGCTCCAGATGTGAACTGTTAAACACAGGCAATGGAGAAGCTGTTTCATTCTATAGATAATCTTCAAATAAAGCCCAGATTTGACCAGGAGAGTGCTCTCACTTTGTAGCATAGGCTCCTAATTTGCAGATAAACCACTTTCAGGGGGATATTCATCAGCAAAGGGATTAACTCTCCATTTGTCCCTATAACCACTTGCAGCTCTGACTGAACCACCAACAGGTTTAAGAACAGCGTGAGCAAAAAATCTCCAGGCCATACATTGCAATGAGGGAGCTGACGGGATGTTATTCACCTACCGTCTCTGCTGAGGATCATGCAGAGGGTCTTTCTGACAGCTTGGAAGAAGATGAAAAGGAAAAAATATGCAAGGGGGGAACGGAAAATAAACATCTCCTTGAAAAATGTTTTGTAAGGAAGGGGATGGGTTGAGTTCTTTTGCTAGGACCCTGTGTCCAAACCCTTACTCACCCGCGTGCAGTGAGCTACTCCAACAAGCAAGGATGGCAGAAACAGAGACACATGGACCCAAGTCCGTAGGAATCAATAATACTCAGAGATTTGAGCCCAGCTCTCCCAGCGTCCGTCACCTCCAGGCTGCAAGCTGCTCTTCACAAGTCCAATCAGATGAAACAGTCCCAGCGAGGAAAGGCGGACACCCTGCCGCCGAATTCTCTGGGACATGGGAATTCCTGGATTTCCATCTACCACAAGTCAAGCTGAGTGAAGTTTTGGGAATCTCCACTCTGCTCCTCCTCCCCACGGCCGTAACGGATCTCCCCGTTGCTGACGGTTGTTTGTACAGGCAGTCCGTGGTCTGCTCCAAGTCCTCAGGCCAGCTCCGAAGCTCTGCAGATGTAGTCCTCAAGCACCAGCAGCCTCGGAGGCAACAGGAGGCACCTAAGGAGTTCTGAAACGTGATCAACTTCATGCCTTATGTAATTGCAATGATGGTTACATTTTATTTGTTAGAGAACAAGTCTAGGAGGAACTTTAAAATCCATTTTCATTTTGAAATTATTCATTTCCACCACAAATTCTGTTTATGAGTTAAATTCTGAGGCGACTGAAACCCAGCGAGTAATTGTCACTGAGCTATCTAGGTGTGAAAACACCATTGGCAGTGTTTTCCCCAGAAAAGTCCTTTCTTTTCATATCGAAAAGTCTGATGCAGTCTGCTTCTGGTGTCTAATTAAAAAGGGCCACTTCCCTCTGCCTTCGTCAATGTTTGAGACACCATTTCAATATCAGCCCAGGTTATTGAATTGGACAGTATGAGACGCACAGGAGATGCCCACAGTGATGGGAGAATGATCCCCATCTCAAAGGAACTCACTCCAATTGTTAGCGGGTTTTTTAGCTGATTTGGAAACATAAAATCCAGCAGTGCTTCGGTAAAATCAAAGCTCTGCTTTTACTGATGATCAGCCATTGCTTTTAAAGAAACTGCATTTCAGGTGGACAGCATGGCAAAGTTTGCCACCGGCCTTTTCACTTCCTCATCTTCTGCTTTTGGTTTTCTTCTGCTACTTAGCAAATATATTTTATGTTTTACGATACAATTGACTGTCCTGATGGTGTTTTCCTTTTGGCTTTTTAATTTCTTTTTGGTTAGATTCTCCTGAAGAAATTCCACAAGGATTAACAGCAAATTTTATAAGAAGAATTAAATTTTAGGGCCTTTATAACCAAAATAGGTAAAATTAAAAAGGGCACAGATGTAGGTTTCTTGCTGTCAGACTGCTTGGGTCTTCTGCGGGGTTTTTAGCTTGATTCACAGGGATAGCAATCGTGACAGGCACGCCTGTCCAGACACAGTCGGGTTTGAACTGATCAAGAGACGCAATGGTTCCCACCGGTACGTGCTGTTGGCATCTCATCTTTCACGCGCGGCTCATACTTCTGGAAAACAGGCCAGTGCTTTACCACTCGAGTAGACAAAGTGGATTTGGGTATACACCTCATGAAATTCTGCTTAGGAAATAACACTGACCAGATGCCAAAAGATGTAAAAAGGTGAGTATCTGAATAAAAAAATGCTGATCCGCAAGATAACGCATTAGTAAGTATAAATCATGAATGTTAATCCAGCAAAAACAGGAGACTTAAGGGGGAAGCATTATTAAAAAGGTGGCTATCAGTCCTTACATGTCTCCTTTAGCATGATAAACAGTTTTACTGTCTCCCGAGCCTACCTAATTGCAACTGGAAGATTGTTGCCATGGATGCCGCTAAGGAATGCAGATTGCTAGTCTCTATTTTTTTAATCTGTTCCAGTGGTTCTCGGTACGGTAGGAGCAGAAGCGCCGCTGGAATCGAGATAAAAACGAGCAGTTCGCTGGCAGATGAGACTCAGCCGCTTTGCAGCCGGACCAAAGCAGAACACGATCGTTTCACACCGCTTGCAAACCCTTCTGTAATACCTCGCCTGCTCAATCCTCAGGCGATGCTGCAGGGAAGGGACACCACGCTCTGGCACCGGCCCACTGAATCCGGGCCGAGCGACAGCGGGCAAGAGTCGGGACACAAGCCAAAAGGCATATTTAGCAAAATCACCACGGGGTCAGCTCTTGAATGGAAGCCCAGCGCCGGCGAGCGGCCGCAGTCTGCACTTTCAGTGGAGCTATCGCTCCATCGCCGCGCATGCCGCTGCCCCCAGTAACCAACTGGCCAGCAAACCAGCAACAGGCTTAGCAAAAGTAACGCTACTACCTGCACTGAGAATGAAAGAGAGAGGGGAAGAAAGGCAGAGAAAAGGGCCTTTTCATATTTTGCTTCACCCCCTGCTTTTTATACTCCTCCCACAAACCGTTTCCCTTTCCATATGCTGTGCAGAGCTCCCCAAGCCGGAGTTTCAAGAGGTTCCTCAGAAATCAGGTTATGGCCACAATAACCAGACACCCCGCTCCTTCTCGTTCCTCTTTTACAGGTTCCCAAAGAAGAAAACCCATTTGCCTTGGCACACCAAGGGATGCAGGCGGCTTGGTTCCACTGCAAGACGACGTTCTTAATCTCAGTTACAAAATCTATCGCTGTTACCACATTCAGGACCAAAGAGAAACCAAATAAAATGTGAATGACACCGTATTTGCAGAGCGCTTTGAAGATGATGTCACGTGCAGAGCAGCCTTTGGGAAATCATTTAATACCCAAGTATAATTTCAACACAAAGTACTAGTTCATGTTATTTTACAAGCACCCGTACTAGAATTTATTAAATGCCAATGGCACAGGTGAATTGCTTTTTCACATTAAAAAAGTGGTAATATATTTAGATTAAAGCCCAGAACAATAGAAGCTTCTATTTATTTATATCAAAAGCATAAAAGACTCAGCAAATTGCATTTGAACCACTGAGACAGATAGTTTTAAAGTCATTTCAGATTAATAATAGAATTCTGTCTTAGCTGTCATTAAAAAGATAAGTATTTTAGTAGGGCTTTTTGAACTTCTTTTTACTCACAATTTCAGTCCCTGCCTTTGATAAAATAAAAAAAAAAAACCAAAACACAAAGTGAGCACCGCTGCAGGCTGCAGGTGAAAGCGCACACCCCCTTTGCATAGCTTTCCCCACTACTGCCCCCCCAAATAAGTAAAATAGTAGGAAAATGAATGTTGTGACGCCAAGACTGTCTCGAGGTCCTGATGCGACCAAAGTCAGCGTTGACAAAAGGCTATTTGGTCATATACGTAGATATGAACTTGGCCTAGCAGTCTATAGCTGACATAAAAAAATCCAGCAATAGAACTGTTATGTTGTAGTTGAGCAAGGAAATGTAAAGGCTAAAGCTCTCTGGGAAAAGGATTCTAGTGAAGCTGGGGCTCCCCTAGCCTGTATTCACCCCCTCGCCACGGCAGCCCCCGGTGACTGCCGGGGTATCGGCAGCGGCGCATCTACAGCTGGCATCGGGAGCACCCTCAGAGCAGTGACGGGGGGCCCATTGCTCACAGCAACAACGAGAGCGAAGAAGAAAACGTATAGCATAACCAGCATCAGCAAAACACGACCTAGCGCTAGCTTCTTCAGTGCAAGGCTGAACTGGGCCGTTGCACCTCTTGCGGTGCTGCTAATCCTGTCATTGAGCATCTAATGCCAAGGGTGGCTCCAGTAGAATCACAGAATGGTTGAGGTTGGCAAAGCCCTTTAGGCTCCCCCAGCCCAACCGTTCCCCTACCCCTGCCATCCCACCCCCAAACCCTGGCCCTCAGCACCCCTCTGCCCGGGCTGTTAAATCCCCCCCGGGGTGGGGACTCGACCCCTTCCCTGGGCAGCCCCTTCCAGTGCCTGAC
>NW_009260538.1:329916-341933 GCF_000687185.1 Egretta garzetta | reverse complement strand
CCCCAGCCCTCGAGGGCCAGCCTCCCCAGTGCCCAGCACAGGGGCACAGTCACTGCCCTGCTCCTGCTGGCCACACCATCCCTGATACAAGCCAGGCTGCCGCTGGCCCTCTTGGCCACCTGGGCACCCTGCTGGCTCATATTCAGCCCCCTCTCGACCAACACCCCCAGCTCCTTTTCCACCAGGCAGCTTTCCAGCCACTCTTCCCCACACCTGGAGCGTGGCATGGGGCTGTGGTGACCCCAGAGCACCAGCTGGTGTTCTCATGCCTTTTGGCTTCCTACCAAATGCATACACATCCCTAAGCATGGCAGAGAACGGAGTGCCGATGACTAAAAGCTGGTCACGGGTACAGCCACTGGATCTGTACATCTTCAAGGACCCACCATGGCAGTACCGTTTATTTTCTAGCAAGAGCAGAAAGAGAGCAACAGGGCTTTACTGGTGCTTCTCGCTGCCGGACACCCACATCTCCCCATCGGGAGAAGGGTGAGGTTTCTTTCAGCCCACCAGCGCTGCTGCCTTCTCCCAGCAGCAGCTACGTTCTTGCTTTGTTCTCAAGATTTTGCGCTAGATGCACTGAGTATTCTTGTAATCCATTTTTGTTGCTTAAAAAAAAAAAAAAGAATCAGCAAGCATCTCAAAATAGACATGCACAATATTTCACTGCTGACAAGGCAGGACAGCCAAGACCTGTTTTGAATGGCTGAAAGGATAAGAAATTCTCATCGAGTTTGCAATGAGCTTGCAGACAGCTATATTGATGAATAAATTAGCTAAAATAGCATCACTTGTTTTACCTGCAGCTTTTGAGGACAATTTGCTTGTTCTCGCACGGTGCAGCCAATGACAAAAATGCAAATCAAAGCAAGTAGCAAGTTCGGCCTCAAAAAGAAAAAAAAAATAGAAGGGGAATTTATGTACGTCCTACAAACCCCAAAACAAAAGGTACATTAGCAGTAACGGTCTATGTAAAGAAGTATTTTACTAGGAAGTCATTGGCTTTGCTTGCATGCTCAGTTCTTTGCACAGGCTCCGTCAGCAGACTGACCACCCACGTGCCAAGCAACACGTCTGGAAACGTCCACGTTGCCTCTGGCTGGTGATGAAGAGCGCTGATGAACCCAACTCTCCCCGCGTGCCAGGAAGGGTTTGGGGTATCTGCAACCCTGCATTAGGAGCTGGGGTCCCATCAGCTGCACACGCGCTGCTGGCAGTGGGATGAGATTCCCAATGATGCTCCACATTTCTTAATGGTGGGGTTGATCAAGTTGTCTTGTTTTAGCTGGGTGCTGCTGAAACACCTCACCACCCTTAGCTCCTCTTCCTAATCAGGTCTTGCTTTTAAATTAGTGAAAGAAGCTAGAGTAAAAATTTCTCTCCCCTATCTCAGTTACAAGATACATAAACCAACTCCTCAAGCACAACAATGCTCTGAAATGTCAATTTTTTCCACACACAAAGCCAACACGGGCACTCGTCCGGTGTCCTCGGACTGAACCATTCTCCCTCAAAACCATAGCAGCTCCCTAACTCCTAGATGTATACTTATAACTCTTGCAATTTTCTAACACATATTAATATTTCACCAGTAAAGAAATGGTCCTCCAGCGTAAAGTTTGATGCCATTTCACGTATTCATGGGAGCAGTGGCTGGAAACCTGCACATATAAGTGCTGCAGCCTCAACTGCTTTTCCAATTGCTTTTATTCCTTCTCAGAAAAGCTCTTGCCCATGTCCATTATAATCCAAGGCGGCGAGCAGACTCCTGATGCAACATCCCTGAGCATCGTGCTTTCATGACAACCATTCTACCTTTCCTGTCTCTTCTCCATCTTCTTCCTTTGGTTACTCTGCTCGGTTTTGTTTTGCCTCCCGTAACCCTTTCCCCGACTGTAGCACAGGCCAAGTGCCAGAAGGGGAGGAATGATGGGATCAAAAGCTCAGTCTGGATTTCCAAAGCCACTCTTGCATCTACAGGATGTGTGAGCATCTGAATAATTCATTGCTTAGGATATTATAACACTGGTTTTGTAGGTCACGGTTTTCAGCGACAGACGTTTAGCATACACCAACTGTTTTAAATTGCTACATAGAGCGAAATTTAATCCAAATCTGTGAATTATTTCCAAAAGCTAAAAATAAACTCAGAAAAATCCCCAGTGGATGCTACGCGTGCTCTGGGAAGTGGAGAGAACCATTTCACATACAGTATAATAAAGAAACAGCGAAGCATCTACAAACGGGAAGGCATTTCATACACTTCTAGGGGGACGACATTGCGTGGGAATACTAGGGCTGAAAGATCACGCTCTAATCCACAAATTTGTGAAAAAGAAGCCAGGAGGGAGAACATCACCTGAGCGCGATCGCATTACTCCCAACACGCTTCTGGTGACATGGAGTTGGGCTGTATCATCTAGGCTGTGCTCTTACCTAGAAAGTTGGACCAGATGATCCTTGAGGTTCTGTCCAACCTGGGATTCTGCGATTCTATGACTTTCTTTGTCGCGCCCTTCTAGAAAGCTGGGTGGCGAGAGAAATCTTAAGGCTATAGAGAAAAAAAATCTGTCTCTGCTCAGGAAGAAGGGTGCCAAGGTCCATGGCAGAGATGGGCTTTCCCTAGCAAAGGCACCCACAGACCACACAGCACCCTCCGACTCGCACGGTAAAAGGGGCCAAGCACTCTACTTGTGTACTTCGAGACAAGCGGATGGAAAAACACCGCACAGAGTGCACACACGTGGAGGAGGCTGGTCCCCGTCCCTTGCGGGAGCACTGCTCCCCACCTCCCTGCAGCAGTTCGGGTCTTGCCCGCTCACAGGGCAGGACTCTGCTCTGGTAACTGTCCTGCTAAGATCCAAAATGCATTTGATTTAATAGAAACATTTTCTGAAACAATTGAACCAGGCCCTGGAAAATCAAATTGACTTTAAAAATGTATTTATTTCCAATTCTTCAGATTAGCGGTTTGTGACTGTGTGCTTCCCCCCCCCCTAGTCTCTGACCCCCCCTCCTTTGACCTCTTTCAAGTGATAACTACCTGTGGCTGTGGTGATAGATGCATCTGATCCTGCACGGCAGCGGGCTGGACGCCAGGATCTCCCCTTGAGCAGGGACACCTCTCAAGGTTACTCCTCGAGGTTGAGAGATTCCTCACCACGACAGATTCTCGGTAAGTGACTAACAGCATGCTAACTTGGAAATCTTAGCTAAGTGACATAAAGGATTAATTGCGCATATATAATCCTTTAGGCATAAACCATTGACCAAGTCTGGGACTAGGATTGGATCCAGCCGCACCCAGACTCCTCTCTGAGGGAGTTTAGAAAGCCAGGGGATCTTTTCTGAACCTCATGACCCAACGGGAGGGTCTCCCTGACAGTCTTGTCTGACCCTGTCCTCTGTGCAGTAAATAACAAAGCGTACCTTGCCATCGAATCTCAAACTATTGTCGCAGTTACCACTGAACTTTGTTAACTCAGCGTTTTACACCAATAAACCACATTATTTTTGCCTCCCTCTCACTCCATCCGCGACACGGTTGCTTGAGAGAGACCTGAGACAGAAGCAGCAGTTTGTTTTCCCACCCATGACATCGACAGCTGGAGGAGGAACGGAACCGACCTTGTTTAACTGCTTTGTCTAACAAGCATAAAAAGTTGGCATAAGATTTCACAGACATTGTGTGTATTAATAAAAAATGTACTTTTATACATTTTTAATTTGAGCTGTCAGTCATAAAACACCTGCTGCGATCACGGCTGCTTTTTATTCACCTCTTTAAAGAAGCCTTCTTTGCTGGACGCATTTTCAGTTACCCTGTAAAGCACAGAGTGGAACTCGGATGACAACCTGAGCGCCAAAGCCAGCAGCCAGGATAAATGACTGCAACACCTTTCTCAGCAGGATCTGGTGCAAGGGGAAGGTACCACGACCTGGCCGCCAGCCTCATTCAAAGAAAGCTCAGCCCTTCAGCCAGCTTCCGCTCAGGACAACTGCGATCCATGCCCAGACACTTTAATAAAAGCAAAAAATCCAGCGTACTCTCCTGAATGCACAGCAATTTACCCTCCCATGCTGCCGCGTTTTAAATAAAGCTCCTTTTCCAAATCAACCACCCCACTACACAGTGACGCTAATCAAGTCCGCTTCACCTGTGCACTCTTTATTTTTCTTTCTTGAACTGTAATAACATCGTGTGTGATGAAGGGCAAACAGGTAAGGGACTGGTTTTTGAGAGAATCAGGCACTTTCAACTAAAGCTGTCCCTGCCGACCAAAACTTTGCAACCGCTCGCCTTTTGAAGGAACCGCACTTTGCTGGATGGTGACCACAGGAATCCAAAGGGGCACGGAACAGTGCAGAGGGAAGGATCACACCTACTTGTGCAACACGAGGAGGATGTGAAGGGTACAAGAGGAAAGTATGTTATACAGAGATCGCACTTCCTTCTGAACTTTTCACAGGGAAAAGTCTGACTCTCGAAGGGTGCATGCCCATGCCTATGCTGCATGAAATACTTTGGAGAGCGGGACCTGGAGAGGTGCCCAGGCTCTGAACATCAACAGGACCCTGAGCAGAGCTGTCTGTGCCGCATCCAACCAGCCTATTGCGGGCAAAAGCCTGCTCCAGGCTCAGCTCAGCATTTCTGGCAAACACCACGCTTGCTGGACAGTCTGGGGGCCTCCAGTACAGGTTCTGAGGGTGACAGGCTTTACCTGAGCTGACAGTTAGTCTCTCCCTTAGGTGTGCAAAAGGGCAAGACTTACCAAAAGCCGCGTGCAAGGCGTTTGCATCCACCATCACAAACGTGCAGTGCTTTGCAGGTCACACCTCCCATATCCAAAGAGGCTCAGAAGGGAACTTAAGGATCTTCTTACCAGAGTTTTAACATCAGATTGGGTGGACACTGGTCATTTTAGCTGCTGACAAGCTGCTCTGAGAAGTAACAATGAGTGTTCTTTACTCCCAGTTGAGGGCAAGTTCAGGAGTACATTTTAATGACAGCCTACCTGGATTTTAGCTGCTACACGCAGCTGTAAAGTCACTCAGGAGCTGGCACCTGGCAGTCACCCTACCCGTCGGGAGCTGCATCGGACACAGGAGAAAGCATTAAAACAAACACAGGGTCCTCCGAACCCAGCCACCTACTGTACATACTGCACCACAGACATACTTATTCTATTTTATAGAGCTATTTTAAATTGAGAAATTGAATTTCTGATGTAACACAATTTAAGGAGACCGCTTTATGTGCACCAGCTGAAGAGAATTGCACTAGACTTGCTACACCCAAGCACAACTGCTCCCTCAATTGTGTGTGAACACAGACCCCAATCCTGCCCTAAGCAAAGAACATAAGGAATTACGGGCTTGGATAATTCCAGACCCAAACAGTTTTGAATCGAGGAAAGGTTCACATGGTTAAAGAGCGCAGTGTGGAAACGCTGAACTGTTCCAACCTGCCAACAGCATTTGAAAAGGTATTTACAAACAGACCAGTAATATTCTGCAACAATGCAGGTCAGGAAAGACAGGTTATTAACAAAAGTATTTAAGACCTATAGTATTTTCTGTGCAGTGCAAAGTGAAAAAAGGAGAACACTGTATTTGGCAAAAGCTATATGTATGGGCTTATTAAAGAAAACTCAGTTCCATGTACACGTGCTTTCATACAGAAACAGGCTTCAGACTACAGCCAGCTATTCTGGCATTTGTCAGATTAAATATCAAGACTGTAATTTCTTAAGAATTATGACTCTGAAATCATATAAATTTACTTAGAAATTAACTTTTCTTTACAATTTCAGTTATAACATACAACCACTTTACATTTATCTAAAATAGCATTTTCTTCTGACAGATTATAGTAAGCAAATTAAGTGAGACAAACCGAATTCCATCATCTATCGCCACACCATATGACTGGCAGATTTGATCATCTTAAAAGCACGGGAAAAATACTGCAGAAAAAGTAAGCAGGTTTATATATTTTGCAAAGACAAAAGAACCTTTAACAGTCACTTCTGCAGCTCTTCAGTGTGTACCTCTGCCAACAAACTCTAAACCACAGGAATACACGTAAGATTGAAATGTGCAAGAATGGAGCAGCATTGTTAGCCTTTGTCTCTTTGTCAAAATCTTATATTCTTAGCACAAATATTTTTGCATATTCAATAATGGCTGCACATAGCTGCATTCCTTGGAAGTAAATACAACATCAAGTGGCTTATGCACACGATTGAGATTGCTTATAAAAACATGGGGAAGAGTAACTTGTAAAATCAGATATAATTTCTTTTCTATTTTTCCTGAATCCAATAAAAAGGCTTAAATAACCTCTTCCCTGCAGTGTTAGAAAAAAAAACAAAACAGTGCTGTACAAATATCAGAGGGCGCAAGTACTTGACTATATGAACTAGAAATTGCTGATTTTCATCAGGTATAATTTAAACAGCAAGAGCAGTGGGGAAAAAAAAAGGTACTGGACTTCATTAACATCTTTGATTGCAAATTCCTTTTGCCTCCTTTCACCTGCACCCTTATAGCACAGCTAGAAGCACAGACAAAAATATTACAAAACCCCCAGAAAATATCTTCTGGGTCTGAAATACTGTTTTTCTGGAAGATAAACAGTCATATTTTGTACATCAGCATATGTCCCCTTTCCTTTTTTCTTACGCATAACACCCACTGAGCCTAAGGCTTCACCTATAGACCTGAAACACACAGAACAGCACACTCTTCTATTTTAAGACCCAAACCATCATTCTCCACAGTGTTATTTAAGAAATCAAGCTCCATCAGTAGGCTCGAGATGCATCCTCAAGGAAGCATTAGCAAACGCCGTTGAGTCACCACACCAGCCGCATCAGGTACCACGAAGCCATGAGAGCAGCCACCACCCCACTGGGTTGCCACAGTGCAAGTCATACAGAAAGAATATCCTATTAGTCCCTGCAGAAGGAAATCAGAATGCTAATTAATACAGCAAAATTAATTAAAACAGATTCACTGCAAGGCTTCACCCACGGCGGAGTCCTCCTTTTAGTCTCCAGAAGAGAGGGCAGGTAAAGCCATGAGTAAGCAAACCACTCTGCATAGCGCTATAACATTTCCTGGGTGATTTTTTTGTTCCACAGTAAGCACTGAGTTCAACCAACAGCTTTCCCTTCAGGCTGGGGAAAAACGTTCTCTCTCCTGCCGACCCCTTGTCTTTGCAAGCTCCACCTTCCCAGTTCCACCGAAGCCACCCAGCAGGCTCCAAAGCTCTCTTCTGGGGTGGTGATGGGGAACAGAACAGAGGAGAGGGCACAGACAGCAAATGCTCTCATCTCACAAGCCCCATTTTATCAGACACGAAGCTAAAATAACCATCATCTGAAGGCTTTGCAGGACTAAGAATTCAGAAATCAGTTCCATTGCTCCAGCTTATGGGGAATTGCTGGCTGCAGCCACCAAAACGCGATCGCTGCCCATGGTACAGCCAAGCGGAAGAGTACAAGCAAAGGGCCCAGAGACACTTTGGAAAGCAAACACTTTTGACTATTGCTTTAAAGCATCCCATAGCAGCAGTGGAAGAGGAAACCCCAGAAAACGTTTTTATCCCAAAAGAAAAACATGCTCGGATTTCTCCAACATGCTCTAAATTTAAGCTCCTTGTTGGTGGATGCTTATGTTTCCAATGGAGCTACTGTGTAGCATAGCAAATTTAAAATAAAATTTGACCAAAAAAGCACAAGAGAGAACCTTGTGTGAAAACCTGATCAGTACATTGACAAGAACAAACGTTAATTAAACTCTCCTTCCACCGTCTTCCAGACAGCTGTAGGACCCATACTGAAACAGACAATTTGCAATCATTTGAGCTTTCCAATTTAGAGACTACATTGCCAAAAGCCGCTCGCAGCAATCTGTATATAACATGGTCAGGATCCAATCTTTCAGGCAATCGTACGCCACAACTTCAGCAGAATTTTAGATGTTTATTTATAACGTATTATCTTCGAGGTCCTGAAGCTTACTTGCACTCCCTGCTCCTTCCCAGGCTGCAGCAGAAACAATAGCTCTGATACGCAATCAGCGCCGCTCGCACCCATCGGGGCCCCAACAGTGACAATAATTCTGAAGTGATCTTTGCATAAGACACATTTCAGCCACCAACTCTCTGCTGTGGGATTGAGGGAGAAGTTCTGATTGGGAAAATGTTTTGCGTTTAAAAAAAGTGCACGAGTGCAAAAGTAGGAGTCCTAAAACCAGAATACAATTAAGGACAGCAACAACAAGCCTGCCTCTGACTCTCTGAGGACCCAAGCTCACCTATCACTATCAGGTCGCTGCTACGGCTGCTGGCAGCTTTGCTTTGGCCTAAAACATCTGCTTTAATGCTCTAAAGTAGTAGGAAAAAAAAAGGCCATTGCCATATTTGCTGTCCACCGGTGATGAAATAGTTACACCCCCAACACCCGGTTCTTGTAGGAAGTATTAGTTAATGCAGAGTTAGTTCCTTATCCAGCATTTGCACGGGGGAGGCCGGCTAATCACCCTGCTGCGGGACCTCCACTCTGGGAGATGCTGGGACCCAGCTGGACGAGGTCCCCAGCGAGCTGATCCTCAAGGACAAACCCAGCACAGAGCTGGCCCTGCCCCAAGCGGCCTCCGGGGACCCCTTCCTTGCTCAGGGAGCCAAGGGCGCTCGTGAACACAGCCGATCGTATGATTCCTTTCTGAAAATTCCTAAGAACACTCTGAAATTGAGATTTCTTAAGAAGCAAGAGGGAAGCAATGAAAATGGACAGCATCAGTGCAGAGCTTAGGCCCAGCTCAATAGAGTAGACGCTGCCAGAATTAAAATACAACATATTTACATTTTGCATAAAATCCAGGGGTTTTTATTTGTACTCAACGCCTTTAAGTAGACTTACAAATATTGAAAAATTCTTCAAGAGCTCTCCCATAATCATGGTTAACTCCATAAGAAAATGCTTAATGACTTTTCCTAATGATGACACGAGTATTTGATCTGTCAGGTTTGCCCATCGCAGAATCAGCTGGTCTCCAGGAAATCCCTCTCCCTGAGTCACCCTCAAACACTGCTCCAACCCCAGATTTTGGGAGGGGTGACAGCCCCGTGGGTTTTTGCTCCCCATGGAAACATACAGCTGGCAGAAAGCGTTGGTTGTGGGCCGGGCTGCTCCGCTCTCCACGCTGCCTGGGCTGCGAGCTCACCCAGTGGGAAGAAGCATACCAGCAGGAAAATGTGAAAATTTGACTAAAATTTTTAATTGTTGACGTCATTAAAAAAGTTGCCTCTAACAGACTTTTCCATCAAGCATTAGGAAGAACAGCAAAGCTGCTGAACGCTGCCAAAAGCAAGCAGGTGTACAGATAACATTTGGTACTGTCAAACTGATTTCATTTTCCGTTACACACCATGCAGATTGCCAGAACACTTCAACATGATGGAAAAATAAGCAAAAACACTTTACAGCAATGCAGGCTGAAATTTTCTCTTTACCGAAAGGCCACCATAGCAGGGGGTAGGGGTGGCAAACACTTAAGTCGAAGGCAAATGAAACACTGCAAAGAGTTAGTGATTTTAAGAGCCATTTTAAATAGAAATGTGGCAGGATGACCAACCGGGAAGCGCTGGCTTGTTTCAAATGGATTACTGAAAAAGACACTTGCAATTTCCCCATTATTTCATTCTGCGGGCATATGCCAGTGTAATTAAAAAGCTTTTTTGAGCGACTATGGAGAACAGCACTTTGGAGATGGTGTTCCTAACACCTCAGGGATAGGGCTCTCCCCGATGCCCTTCCCCAGGCATGGGGCACAATCAGAGCAGGAATCTGCTTTCCCATCGTGCCTATACCTCTGCTTATTTCTCACGTTCAACATCAGATGAACATATTAATTTTATTTCATTCCTCCCATACTATTAATTGCAGGATTAAATAGCAGATTAGAAATCACTCACCATTAAATAGGATGGCTTCTTTTAAGTATTTCATCATCTGTAGTTGCGGTAACTTTCTTTCCCCCCAAAGGTAAGCCTGGACCTTTCCGTACAATGGGCTTAGAACAGGACTCACTGCAAAGTAACAGCAGAAGATTTAGTGAAAGCAATCCAAGCAGACCCTCCTGCTAGGTGACAGCCCTTTTTAAAACACCAATGCTCTGACATTACCTCTTTAATGAATTCATTGAACTGCTGTAAGAGTCTGCAACCACCAATGCTTTTCATGTTGATTGTCATGGTAAAACGCCATTCTAGGAAGGGAATAAAACTAACAATAAGATTAAGCTCATTTTTATGCAACAGTATGATGGACGGTAAAGCCTACTTTTCATGACCCATGAGACCAAAATTTAACTATTCGTAATACCATTGATTCTCTTATACCGTTAATACTCATCCCGTGTTTAGCCATGTAAGTTCAAACCAGGACTGTCAGAAGCAAGGAAATACATTTTCATCAGAAGCCTGACGAACAACATTCTTCCTCGTGGCGAGGCTCCAATTACTCTGATTTTCAAGCTTAAATTCACAGAAACCAATTACCTGCAGAGACAACTTCCTGGATCACAACAAATTGATTCCCTTCTCAATGCATTAAGAAGCTTCCCTAAGAAATGAACGCCATTTGAAAATTTTAAAAAAATTAGCATTCAGGAAGATTGTCGAAGAATTAATTTGCCCCCTGAAGTACAGGCCACGCTTAGGTACAGAGCAAACTGCATCTGCACAACTATTTCCAAATGTACCTTTTTAGGGTTTCTGTTCTGACTTTTCCATCACACTTGACATTAACTTGAAAGGCTACCATTGTTTTTCTCTCAACTAAAAGCCCTCCCTGCTGATAGGTGCCCTAAAGTGAAAGAAACCACCTTCAGGAACAGTGTCCAAGCACTGTAAGATTTCTCTTCCTACTGCTAACGTTGTTTGTGAATTAAATGTAGCTCTATTGCCCTTTAAGCTTTATCCTTATGCTTTTATCTTCAGCTTCATTAGTCTCTTTAGAACACATTTCAGGCAGGCTTCAAAGCTTTCTCATCTAGAAAATAAAATTTTCAGATAACCTGGACCGCTATTTTATTCCGATTTTTCCTCACACATTGCTTTTTTTTTTTCCCCCCCTGCTTTTATTTCCCTATATCTAAAAACTTCAAAGGTTCGTAACTGTTGGCTGAGAGGGCTGGATGCTATTAAGCAGATGTCATTACTCTCTTCGTTTTTTAACATTTCTCTTGAGAGATTTTTTTTTTTTTTCCAACTTTAATCCTCTCTTATGACTTCAGGATTTGTTTTTCAACCAATAGTTCTGAGTACATTTTTATTTCTAGCACTTGCTAGTAATGAAATACGGATTATTTGCCTTAAATCCATGAATTCATCAGCTATACAGCAGTAGGATCAAGCAACAAGCATTACTGATCTACATCTCGTTGCATGATTTTTATGAAACAAGCAAGCATATGAACACAATAAAGTGGGATACGCAATTGTTTAGCATAAAATCCTTTATTAGCTTTATCAAAATCAGTAATTAGTCACTTGCATCACATTTTAACAAGGCTTCTACTAAAAAGCAAATCAGGTGAAAAAGTCCAATGTGTACCACACAGGACCTGCAAACACACAAATTATCCATCTCGGAGTGAGAATTCCCCTGGGCATAACACACACAGAGAGCCGTAAGCGACCCAAGGTGAATATCAATTTTTAATTGTCACATACTTTTGCTTTTTATTTTGCCTTAACTTTGCTACAACTGTCTCGCATCCTTCACTCAGCACTGGGTATGGATGTGTTGCTTCTCACGGTGCCTGACACCTGAATTCTTACCTTCCTGAGCTGACAGACGAGTAGGGATTCAACTCGTTCCCCCAGAACCCGAGTTTTCCAGGCTCCCAAATTCCCCCAAAAGATCTCTAGGGAATGGACACCTCCGGGATCAAGATGCTCAAAGAAGTTTCAGGCCCCCCTGGGAAGACATCTCATTTCCAGCGGC